>NC_079459.1:37109614-37117114 GCF_903798145.1 Danio aesculapii | reverse complement strand
TGGAAGATCAAGAGGTGGACAGATACATGTGATAACTATAATATACTCATGTTGATAATAGTAATAATAATAATAATAAAAATAAAACAACAGAATTAATAATAATTTGAGGAGATGGAAGTTATAGTGTGTGTATAGTGTGTGTCAGTTGCTTTGTGATGCTTTAAAAAAGTATGACGTGCGGCATGGATCAGTCCAGTTGTATCGCCTCTTCTTGCTGAATCACTGAATGCCTCCTCAATTGTAAGTCACTTTCAACCAGTTATCCTCAAACACCAGGCCGCACGTGCACCATTTGGTACCGGGTCGCACAAGAAATCATTAATTATTTCCGTTTTATTTATTATCTGAGTCTGAAAGATCTTTTATTTTGAAAAATGACCATATCCATGGTCACTTGAGCACCCAAATTTAACCCACAAGCAGCAAAGGAGTAAGAAACAGACATCTTTGGAAAGTTTCTTTGCTAAGTAAAAAAGGTCCATTGTAGGACCTGCGAATGGCCAAGGAATGGACCTGCAACCCATTTATCAACAAATCAAGTGAATCAAGCATGGCTGTGAAAGTAGATCAACTGATTGAGATTGCAGATGACAGCAGCCTTTTAGGAGCCGTTCGCATATCGCATCTTTTCTAGAGTTCAATCTAGTCCGATCAGCCTCAGCTTGTATGGAATATACACATTTCGCTAGACTACTTATCTCAGGCAAACACAGAACACCCAAACACTGCAGTGCTTTGTAATTTTCTCCATGAATGAGACTTGTATCAGAGTGACAGAAATGTTTTGTCAGCTTGTCATCCTCTGAGGAAATGGTTGATGGTCGCCTCGCAACCTACGAAACAGCACCCCAACCCCGGTCTGCAGGGAAGATCAAGAAGATCAAGATGCTCCAGGATTGGCTAGCCAAGTCACCAGACATGAACATTATTGAGCAGAAGATAAAAGAAGAAGCATGGAAGACAAAACCAGAATATAGATGAACTCTGGCAGGCATGCAAGACTGCTTTCTTTGCTATTCCTGATGACTTCATCAATAAATTGCATGAATCCTAGCCAAACCGCATGGATGCAGTCATACAAGATATTAAATTTGGATCTCACAGCACCACTACTTAATTTGCTGACATATTTAAGTATTTGCAGTAAATTTGTTCAATTTCTGTATATGCGACAAAACTTTTGTCTTTCCAAAATTTGACCTTTCGGTCTTGATTAAAATCTTTTTTTCAGTGAAACTCATTTATTCCAGTGCATTAAACATCATTTGGGAGGGTTTTAGCTTTTCATATGAGCTATTTCTAACACCGATCGATTAATTAAAAGTCAGGTTAATATCAGGTGTTTCTACAAAATAGATGAGAGACAAGACTTTTGTCAGGGACTGTACACACACATTATATTTTCAAATACTATTTAGGATGGATAGTTGGCCAATCGGGATGCAGCTAGAAATGACCTGAAGTGTAGAAAAGTTCTCCTAAAGTAGTGACAAATAATAATCTGAATGTTGGGTATTGATATAAACAAACTCTCAAGCTTATTTTCAGATTAGCGATAACTAACTGATGATCGATACCTGATCTCAACATACACACAACTGATATTTTCAAAGAACATTTAGGACGGATAATAGCTATAAACTATAGTATCTGAGCACTAACAGCTCCTCTGCATAATTATTTTATTAGAATATTTAGGATGGATAGTTGGCCAATCGGGATGCATCTAGAAATGACCTGAAGTGTAGGAAAGTTCTCCTAAAGTAGTGACAAATAATAATCTGAAGAATAGCGATGCAGCAAAACATGACCCTGAACTGAAAAGTTCTCCTATATTAGTGACAGATATGGGCTGATAATGATAAAATAAAGATTCTAGCTGATGTCTGTGCGCTGGTGAAGGTGTTTGGAGTGTTAATAATGAATGAAAGGTGGTGTGCAAATGGCCGTAATGCCCTGTAATCCGGGCACGCTGGCATGAAGAGGGCAGCAGGTGCAGTAATGTGGGCTGGCACTGGAGGTCTTTCACACACTCACACACACGCTGCGTCTCTCTGACCGTCAAAAGAGCCATGTGGTCAGTCAATGAGCCGGAAACAGCACTTTATACTGTCTCAGGTCACTCAAGTTTATTTGTCCAGCGCTTTTCAGAATAATTATTAAGCTGTATGTTATTGCATTACAATCAAATGAAGAAATTATTGTTATTAGTTACCATAACTTTATTAGTTACTAATAACTTTAACTAATTAACTAGTAAGTAATAGGTTTTAACAGTTATTATATATAAACATAGTTAACCTGCAGTTATACAGTATATAGGTGATGTATATGTCTACATGTTCAATGAATCTGAAAATATGACACTAAAATGATTCTCCAAGATGGTGGAAATAAAAACTGATATATAGAAATATATGCAAATTACATACATATAAGTTCATATTTGAATTTCACATATATAAATTATGTCATACGTGCAACTTAGAAATAAAGCAAAATTGGCCATGTACGTATATTTTATTAGCAAGCATTGGAAATTCAAATATGTACCAATATGTTCATATATATTATATATGACTGTTTAGATTTACATACTGTATATGTAATTACAATGGTTGAGTGAACTCAACACAGGCTCATTCTGAAAACATAGCCCTACAGACATTTCTGGAGACTTACGTAGCCAGAGGTACGGATGGCTGCATTTCACAATGATAATGAAGTTCAAGTCCGGTGAAGAACGGTTCCAGAAGCAGGTAAGACAAAAACAGAACCCGAAAAATAAAATAAACAAGTAAATAGCAGGGAGAGAATGTGGTAAAATCTGAAAACGTAGTTTAAAAATCAGACGAGGGCTGTTCTGCTTTTGAAATGTGTTGGTTGGGTTTAGGGAAGTGGATGGGCGGGTCAATCGATAAAATTGATTGGGTTTAGGGAAGGGTGGGTCAGTTGATCGTTCGCTCAGTCAATCAGAAAGTCTGTCAAAAAGTGGATAGCAGCCTCTGGTGGGTTTACGCACTCGCGAGGGAAATTTAAGATGTCAAAAAGCGTACACAGCGCCCTCTGGTGGATTTGTGAAAACAAAAACTGCAGAAAAATGTGCCCCCGGGAAGTATTTCACAGTCTCCAGAAGCGTCTGTAGTGGTACGTTTTCAGAATGAGCCTGGGTTGGAAATACTGAAATTGACCATTTTTGCAATATTTCAATATGTGCATGTTCAAATATATTAAACATAATAGAGTGTGTTTATATACGAACACATAAATAACACACTAACTAATATATTTGAACATATACTGTATGGTTAAAAAAACATGAGAAACATAACTATATTTATCAGATTTCTATGTGGGTTGGCATGTGAGCAAACATGCCATAGTTGCATTGCAGTCCATGTTAAACCTACTAGACCTACAGTAGGTAGGTCTAACACACACACACACATTGAGTGTTTTTGGGTGGGGATTTGACTGTTCACATCTGCTGTTCAAATAATCTGTTGACTCAGAAGTGCTTCAGGCGAACACCAGCAAACAGCTGCTCTTCAGTCTCAGACATCAAACACACACACACACACACACATTAAACACAAAGGTGCTCGTAAACACCTGTGTCAGCTGTTCTCATCCTCATGTCACACACTCACTCGCTTAGATCAAATTACTGCGTTTCCTTTAAATGCAAGAAAAAGCGATGTATATAGCGTTACTTATGGCTCATTTCCACTGAGTGGTATAGGACGGTTCGGTACGCTTTTGTAGCTGTTTCCACTGTCAAAAGGTACCAAACAGTGAAATGTACCATACCACTTTGCAAAGGGCACCTAGCATGACAAAAAGCCAAAAGGTGGAGCTAGCTGCGCAGCTGAACGCTATTGGTTTACAGAGATACATCACTCACTCGTGGACACGTTTTTTTTAAATCAACAAAGCGGCATTTTTAAAAACAAACCCAAGACATTACATTATAATACTATATGCATATAATAATGAGCCATGGTCGACCCGAGCTCAAACAAACCTTGTACTCATCCAAGAAGAACTAAATCTGCCGTGTCCTGTTGTAGTTTTACGAGGTCGTCTAAAAGTGTGAGCGGTTTCACTTTCTCCAGAGAGCTCGCGTGCACGTCTATATCTGAAATATTGAACTTCTTGAGCTGATGATGATGACGGGCGCGTGGTTATTGAAGTGCTTCTGACATCCTTTCAGAAATGGACAAATGCGAGAGTGAAGCACGAAAAAACAAAGGAGAAGCCCAATAATATCCAGCTGCAGGCCCGCAGAGCCACACAGGTTTCAGGCACACACAGTCCAGCACACACGATCTAGGCAAACCAGATGGTCACGACGGATGTTAATGTCTTCTTGGACATTGTCATCAATATAATTGTATATATACTGCTAATAAATGTTGTACACAATAAACAATAGTGTTTACTATTTCACAAATATTGCGATCGAGGCGGGCGATGGGGAGCGTTGTTTCTGATCGCCATTCAATATAACAGACTGAACAGTTTCTATCAGTCATCATAGATGATCAATCATTATTCTCTGACAGAGTCAATATTACAGATACTCGTTTGCTGGCCTTGCTGAACGATCTAAATTGGACAGGTTTAATTTTAAGGTCTTTGTCTGGGTTCCTCGAGCGTCAGCATTCTCCCTCCGGCCCAGATTTTGCTTACTAGCTAGTGGCTATTAAACAGAAAAATGGATTAGCAGAGGCAACAATCCATTATGCGCAGTTAATCCGCACATGAAAGTGCCTGATGTTCCCGTCTAACTCTGTGTGACAGCCGGATAATGGAGCGCCATCGTGGTTAAACCAAACAACACCGTGTCGTCTTTTGTAGAGCTTCAGTTCAGGCCTCAATCCATGAATCCTCCACACCAAACCCTGACATTCATCTCGAAAAGCCAAGGATTTGCTCACCGTCATGCATTATTCCTCATCTGAACTCCTGCGGCTGAATGTGCGCTGCGTTCAGATGATATATGATGCTTTTAGGACACTTAAAAAAGTGAAAGTTCAAAAACAACATTTGAAAGTTCAAAGGTTTTACATTTCAAAACACTGTTAGAAAGTTCAAGAGCTGAACATTTCAAAACAACATGTCTCGTTCAAATGTAGTACATCTCAAATTGTTTACAAATAAGAACTTTCAAAATTATGTTTGAAAGTTCAGAAAATTGACATTTTACAACAGTTTTTGTTCTAAAGTTTACATTTTTTAAACAACCTTTGAAGTTTAAAAGTTCTAAATAAAAAAAAACAGTTTGAAGTTCAAAAGTTTCAAATAAAAAAAACAGTTTGAAGTTCAGAAGTTCTAAAGAAAAAACAGTTTGAAGTTCAAAAGTTCTAAGAAAAACTGTTTGAAGTTCAAAGTTGTAAAGAAAAAACAATTTGAAGTTCAAAAGTTCTAAAAAACAAACAGTTTGAAATTCAAAAGTTCTAAAGAAAAAACTGTTTGAAGTTCAAAATTTCAAAAAACTGTTTGAAGTTCAAAAGTTGTAAAGAAAAAACTGTTTGAAGTTCAAAAGTTGTAAAGAAAAAACTGTTTGAAGTTCAAAAGTTGTAAAGAAAAAACTGTTTGAAGTTCAAAAGTTGTAAAGAAAAAACAGTTTGAAGTTCAAAAGTTGTAAAGAAAAAACTGTTTAAAATTCAAAAGTTGTAAAGAAAAAACAGTTTGAAGTTCAAAAGTTCTAAAGAAAAAACTGTTTAAAATTCAAAAGTTGTAAAGAAAAAACAGCTTGAAGTTCAAAAGTTGTAAAGAAAAAACAATTTGAAGTTCAAAAGTTGTAAAGAAAAAACAGTTGGAAGTTCAAAAGTTCTAAAGAAAAAAACTGTTTGAAGTTCAAAAATTCTAAAAAAAAAACAGTTTGAAGTTCAAAAGTTCTAAAGAAAAAACTGTTTGAAGTTCAAAATTTCAAAAAACTGTTTGAAGTTCAAAAGTTGTAAAGAAAAAACTGTTTGAAGTTCAAAATTTCAAAAAACTGTTTGAAGTTCAAAAGTTGTAAAGAAAAAACTGTTTGAAGTTCAAGTGTTGTAAATTTCGAAGGCAAGATATAAAATTTGAAAGTTCTCATATTTAAAACAATTCAAAAGTTAAACATCAAAGTCTGACATAAAAAAGTTCAAATAAATAAAACAATTGAAAAATAAGTGTTTACATTTTTTTTTAAAAACAATAGAAAAATAATGGAAATAAGCAAAATAATCTTGTTTTCAGTTTGAAATGATTTGTCGCTTTCCCCATTGCAGATTATTTAGTTGTTTTAAGGAAAAACTCTCTTCATTCTGGCTCATTATTTCTGAAAACAAGACTATATTTTGTGCTTGTCTAGAAAATGCTTCTCGATTTAAGAGTTTGTAGATATTTGGACTAGAAACAAGACCAAAACTGTAAGAAAGAAAAGCATTTTTTGCAGTATCCGATAAGATGATGAAGATCCGTGGAGTGTTTGAAGCTGGCACAGACCTGTGTTTAGGGGATTTAAGATGAATGGTGGAGCTGGAGTAAATATTGCAGCTCAGGTTTATGAGTTCTGGACATTAATGTACATCACCACATCTGAGAGTGCACTGCAAATTATGCTTGGCTTACTGTCTTGTTTCTAGTCCAAATATCTAAATGTTCTTAAATCAGTCCGCATTTTCTAGACAAGAACAAAATATCGTCTTGTTTTCAGAAATAATGAAGAGAGTTTTTCATTAAAACAAGCTAAATAATGTGACAATGGAGCAAATAATATCATATTATTTCAAAGTGAAAATGATATTATTTCTCTTGCCCATTGCAGATTATTTGATTGCGAAGAAACTCACTTCATTTTGACTCATTTATTTCTGAAAACATGCCTATATATTTACTTGTCTTAAAGACGCTTCTTGATTTTAGAAATTTTAGATATTTGGACTTGAAAGAAGATTAAATTTTGAGTAAGAGATTTTTTGCAGTGTAATCCAGTGTGTTTTCCCTATAATATTACTCTGAGGAGATCCACGTCAGCAGTACATTTACTGTAAAACTCACAGCATTGATTTCTACTGTAAGAGCTCAAGAATGTCTGCTTTCGTGTATTTATGAGTTACTTTAATGCACTTGCAGCAATAAATATTGAGGATTTACACTCAGGCATCAGATTTGGTAAAACAAATGCAATCCTTTGGAGAGCACTGTGTGTGTGTGTGTGTGTGTGTGTGTACACTGGAAATAATGCACTTTTTACTTACAGTTTTTGTCTTTTTTCTAGTCCAAATATCTAGACGAGTTAAAAATATTGTTTTTGGAGTCAAAATAATAAGTGAGTTGCTAATGGAGTATGAAAAATACACTTAGTTTAATGCAAAACCAAGGTTATTGCCTATAGGAAGAGATTCCCATTAGCCATTACTGCTCCTGCATGAGACTGCGCATAACTATTATTAATAATATTAATGTATTTTATCTATACTGCACTTTTCTTAAACCCAAAGCACTAGATGAAGC
>NC_079459.1:37097114-37104614 GCF_903798145.1 Danio aesculapii | reverse complement strand
TCTGCATCCTGATCCATCTTCAAGAAGCGTTTTTTGGTTCTTCTTGTTATTTTTTTATGAATGATGAAAAGTGCATAAGTTGGATTCTTCTGAAAGTTCTGATCTCTTACCGTAGCTGCCAGATGTTAAAGAGAAATGTTGATTTTTACTCTCTTTTTTCCTCACTGAATCTCCACAAAGAGGCCTGTATGAGGATGAGGAAGACACTTCCCACAGAATCCACCGCAGCGGCCGTAGATCCTGCTGCCATCCTGACAACAACAAAAACACCATTTAATTGGATTACATTTAGATTACTGTTATGGTAACATAAATTCACTACTGTTAGATTTTTGGTAAAACAATTAGTCTACACTTGGATTACATTTAGATTACTTTTATTGTAACATAATTTGACTATGCCTGGATTACATTTAGATCACTTTTATGATAACAACTTGACTATACTTGGATAACATGTATATTAGTTTTATGACCAAACAATTAGCCTATGCTTAGATTATATTTAGATTACTTTTATTGTAACATAATTTGACTATACCCGGATTACATTCATATTACTTTTATGGCAAAACAATTAGACTACACTAAGATTACATTTAGATTATTTTTAAGGTAATATAATTAGACTACGCTTGGATTAAATTTAGGTAATTTTTATTGTAACATAATTTGACTATGCCTGGATAAGATTACATTACTTTTATGATAACACAGATTGACTATATTTGGATTACATTTAGATTATTTTATGGCAAAATAATTAGAATAAACTTAGATTATTTTAGATTACTTTTGAGGTAATACAAATAGACTACGCTTGGATTACATTTAAATCACTTTTAAGCTAATACAATTAGACTACGCTTGGATTACATTTAGATTACTTTTAAGGTAATACAATTAGACTACGCTTGGATTACATTTAGATTACTTTTAAGGTAATACAATTAGACTACGCTTGGATTACATTTAGATTACTTTTAAGGTAATACAATTAGACTATGCTTGGATTACATTTAGACTACTTTTATTGTAACATAACTTGACTGTGATTGGATTACATTCCGATTACTTTTATTGTAAAACAATTAGACTACGCTTAGATTACATTTAAATAATTTTTATGGTAACACAATTAGACTACGCTTGTATGACTTCTATGCTAATGTAATTTACTACTTTTTGATTACATTTAGATTCATGGCAATGTAATCTGATTATTGTTGAATCATTTATATTTTGTTCATGGCTACTTTTGGATTATATTTAGATTACTTTTATGGTAACAAATTCTCTAAGTTCCTTTGTACTTTCAGATTACATTTAGATTACTTTTATGGCAATATAATCTTGATATAATTAGATTACTTTTATAGTAGCATAATCTGAATACTTTTGGATTACATTTAGAACTCTTTTGTCTCTATTCCTTATTTTATGTCACATATAAAATACACATTACATACAATCGATTACCAGATCTGGTAATAATAATAATAAAATTAATAATGATAATAATAATAATAATAATAATAATAATAATAATAATAATAATAATAATAATAAAGATGTCCGTCTTACCTCTGAGCGGTGAACTTTGACTGTGACGTAGTTTCCCTGTGAAACCCATTTGCTGGATTCAGAAACCTTCAGTCCGGTTCCTCTAAGATTAATACTAAACTGACCCTACACAATTAATGAACAATTTAATTCATCATAAATAATCATGAATAATTCATCCTTATTCATCAAATATGCACACCGTAATGACAACTAAAATGTTACAAAAGCAAATAAATGCTGTTCAATCAGCATCTTACAAAAACAGTGATATAAATTACAATATACCAGATTTTTCCATATAAAGCAGCTGTTTTAAGTTGTAATAATATTTCACTATTTTACTGCATTTTAATCAAATAAATGCACAATTGGTGAGAAGAGTTTTTTTTTTTATAAACTGAAGAATAATATATATATAATAATCATACCTGAGGACATTTCGCAGCACTGTAACAGTCTCCTGCAGATGCGAACGGGACGGAGCGACCAAACACAGTCTGACTGAACTTCACATCAGTCGCTGAAACACAAATAATCAGCATTTTACACTGAACAGCCTTTAAAACACACACCAAGCTGGAGCAATGCTGTTTCCAGAGTATGCAAAGCAAAGGCTGTAAAGACTCCGCCCACTTTTGAACAAGAGCTCATTTGCATCTAAAGAAACACACCTGAAAATAGTTTAGCTTTCAATCAAAACAGCTCATAATTTAATTTACATGTTAGCTCATGTTACTGGATAGAGTGAAGTATTACTGTAGAGTTTAACAAGAAGTGAGCTAAATGTTATTCGAATGTAGTAGACTCACTGATTATGCGCATCATGGACAGATCGAGCCGCACGCGCTGGAAAACGGTGTAACCGGCCGCGGCGTAATCATTTCTACAGGCACAATCCTGCCGCCGACTGCCGTTATACGGGCACTCGAAAGGGTTTCTGCAGCCTGCAAATATATATGCATCTCATTATAGATTCATAGCTTCCCAAGGCTCCATTATTTGATTAATAAATATACAGAGAAAAATACAATAAAATAATAATGTGATCAAATGTGATAAAAAATTAATTTGATAAAAATGTGATATAGTAAAAAGTGTGATAAAATATATCAAATGTAACAAAAAATTGATAAAAATGAACAAAATGTGATATTGTTATAAAATGTGATAGAAATTATTTCTAAATGTGATAGAAGTAAATAAAATTTGATAAATATGTGATACAGTAAAAAGTGTAATAAAATATATCAAATGTGACCAATAAAGAGAAAAAAAAAGTGATAAAAATGTGATTGTGAAAAATGTGGTAATTTATATAAAATAAATAAAATGTGATAAAAAATATAACGTGATAAAATGTTTTAGAAATTTTATGAAAATGTGATAAAATATATAAAATAGATAAAATGTGCTAATGTTATAAAATGCAAGAAAATGTGATACAGTGAAAAATGTGATCACATACATAAATTAAAAAAATCAAAAAATGTGACAGTGACAAATGATGATTTATATAAAATAAATAAAATGTGCTAAAATTTAACATGATACATTTTATAGCAATGTAACGAAAATGTGACAGTAAAAATGTAATAAATTATATGAAATAAATAAAATGTGAAAAAATGTTGATAGAAATGTGATAGAAATGTGTTCAAACACAAGATAAATAAAATGTGATAAAATGTGATAAAAGTAAATAAAATGCGATAAAAACGCGATACAGTGAAAAATGTGCTAATTTTTATTAAATAAATAAAATGTGATGGAAATGTGATACAGTCAAAAATGTAATAAAATAAATAAAACATGATGAATAAAATGTGATGGAAATGTAATTAAAATGTGATACAAAAATGTAATAAAATAAATAAAACATTATGAATAAAATGTGATGGAAATGTAATTAAAATGTGATACAAAAATGTAATAAAATAAATAAAACATTATGAATAAAATGTGATGGAAATGTAATTAAAATGTGATACAAAAATGTAATAAAATATATAAAATAAATAAAACGTGATGAATAAAATGTGATGGAAATGTAATAAAAATGTGATACAAAAACCCAATAAAATATATAAAATAAATAAAACGGGATGAATAAAATGTGATAGAAATGTAATTAAATGTGATACAAAAATGTACTAAAATAAATAAAACGTGATGAATAAAATGTGATGGGAATGTAATTAAAATGTGATACAAAAACCCAATAAAATTTATAAAATAAATAAAACGTGATGAATAAAATGTGATGGAAATGTAATAAAAATGTGATACAAAAATGTAATAAAATATATAAAATAAACAAAATGTGATGAATAAAATGTGATGGAAATGTAATTAAAATGTGATACAAAAACCCAATAAAATATATAAAATAAATAAAACGAGATGAATAAAATGTGATAGAAATGTTATTAAATGTGATACAAAAATGTAATAAAATAAATAAAACGTGATGAATAAAATGTGATGGAAAGTAATTAAAATGTGATACAAAAACCCAATAAAATATATAAAATAAATAAAACGAGATGAATAAAATGTGATAGAAATGTTATTAAATGTGATACAAAAATGTAATAAAATAAATAAAACGTGATGAATAAAATGTGATGGAAAGTAATTAAAATGTGATACAAAAACCCAATAAAATATATAAAATAAATAAAACGAGATGAATAAAATGTGATAGAAATGTTATTAAATGTGATACAAAAATGTAATAAAATAAATAAAACGTGATGAATAAAATGTGATGGAAAGTAATTATAATGTGATACAAAATGTAATAAAATATATAAAATAAATAAAACGTGATGAATAAAATGTGATGGAAATGTAATTAAAATGTGATACAAAAATGTAATAAAATATATAAAATAAATAAAACGTGATGAATAAAATGTGATGGAAAGTAATTATAATGTGATACAAAAATGTAATAAAATATATAAAATAAATAAAACGTGATGAATAAAATGTGATGGAAATGTAATTAAATGTGATACAAAAATGTAATAAAATAAATAAAACATTATGAATAAAATGTGATGGAAATGTAATTAAAATGTGATACAAAAATGTAATAAAATAAATAAAATGTGATGAATAAAATGTGATAGAAATGTAATTAAATGTGATACAAAAATGTAATAAAATAAATAAAATGTGACCAATAAAATGTGATGGAAATGTAATTAAAATGTGATACAAAAATGTAATAAAATAAATAAAATAAATAAAACGTGATGAATAAAATGTGATACAGTAGAAAATGTGATAAAATATGATTTCTTATAGCTGTTTTCTATGTGAATATATAGCAAAGTGTTATTGATTTCTGTGATGTGAAGCAGGATTTCAGCATCATTAAATCAGCATTCAGTCACATGATCCTTCAGAGATTACAGTAATATGATGCTTTGCTGATTAATAAACATTTATTATTATTATCAGTTTAAAGATTAATCGTGTAAAATAAACAAAATAAAAGTTGTATTTGCATAACATAGGTAAAGCACTGTTAATATAAATGCACACATACATGTACTTCAAATACACATCTTTATTAATAGTATATTACAATATAAACAAGTTTGTGATGTAAAAATATTTTATCTATAAATTCAAATAAAATTTCATTTGCACACACACGCACGCACGCACACACACGCACACACACACACACACATGCTCACAGTGCATATAAAGTTATTATGTAAATGCAAACTATTATTAAACTTATATTTTATTGTCCATTTGGTCACCATTAATTGTTAAACAGCACTAAAAAATAAAACGCATCACAAAAACATGAACAGTTTTCAACACTATAATAATCCACCATGTTTCTTATCATCTATTCCTCATAATATAGTGATTTCTGAAGAATCCTGAAGGAGTAATGATGCTGAAAGGTCTGTTTTACAGAATATGACAGATATCATTTACTTTTAAACATATTTTACTATTGAGAAAGTATCAATATTCCCAATTTACTGTATTTGTGATCCAATAAATGCTTCAGTGATGCGGTTTCGACAACATCCGTGCAGTAACTATGCTGTATTCAAGCAGTGCTAAAGTGTGTGAGCATCCAGTGTTGTGTGTATTTGTGTACCTGTATCCGTACACCTCAGAGTAGTTGTCGTTCTGTCCGCTGCGGAGCGTCACGTACTCTTTAGGGGAGCTGCTCTGCATGTCTGCGCAGTAAACCTGCAGGATCTTCGACTGGACTTTAAGATGATGTTCTCCATCTTTCCTGACGCCGTCCTTCATCTGGAGCTCTCTACAGCTCGCGTGCAGCTCGCCTGATCACACACACACACATGCACGCACACACATGCCCATTAATGCACACAATCGCATACACACACACATTCATGCACACAATCGGGTACACATTCATGCACACACATCGGGTACACACACATATACGCACACACACATGCAAACAAACGCACAGACACATGCACATCCACATATACACACGTATGCACATATACACACACATGCAAATACACACATGCATGTAAACAAACGTACACACACATACGCGCACACACACACACACACAATTACACACATATGCACAATTACACATACATACAAACACACACACACATACAAACACATATGCACACAATTTCACACACACATACATACAAACACATATACACACACAAACACATCCATGCACACAATCGCACACACATACATGCATACACATGCACACGCACTCACACAAAACACGCGCACACACACACATGTACACAAACGCAGACACATGCAAACACACAGAAAAACACACACACACAAATGCAAACACATTCATGCAAACAATCACACATACATATACACATACAAACACATATACACACATTTATGCACACAAACACACACACAATTTCATCATTATTACAATTAATTAAAACCCTTAAAATAACGCTTTAAAAAGGTTTTGTGCGTACTGTGTGTGTGTGTGTGTGTGTGTTTGTGTGTGTGTGTGTGTGTGTGTCTGTGAGAGAGAGACTCAAAGTGGGTCAGTATGCTGGTGGTGTGTGCGTTGTTTGGTGTGTGACTTACAGTCAGTCAGTCTGCAGGTGGTGTGTGTCTGCGGGCGTGTGTGTGGCGAGCAGCTCTCAGACGGTGTGTTTTCAGCAGTCAGACAGCGAACGCTCCTCTGCATCACTCCTGCACCACACGACTGAGAACACTGGAGAGACGACAAACACACACACGCACGCACACAGACACATAAATATATAGCTATCTATTTATTTATCTATTTATTCATTTATTTATTTTATTTATATATTTATTCTTTTTTTATTTATTTGTTTATTTGTTTATTAATTTACATGTTTATTATTCATATTTATTTATTTATTTATTTATTTATTTATTTGTTTATTTATTAATTTACATGTTTATTATTCATATTTATTTATTTATTTATTTGTTTGATTATTATTTATATCTATTTAATTATTTGTTTGTTTGTTATTCACGTTTATTTATTTACTTATTCAATTATTTGAATATATTCTTATTTGTTTACTTATTTATTTTGTGTTTATTATTCATATTTATTTATTTATTAATTAGTTTTTTTATTCAAATGTATTTGTTTGTTTGTTTATTATTCATATTTATGTATTTATTTATTATACATATTTATTATTTATTTATTTATGTTTATTATTAATAGTTATTTATTTATTTGCTTATTTATTAATCATATTTATTAATTTGTTTATTTATTTGTGTGTTTACTATTCATATTTATTTATTTGTTTATTATTCATATTTATTTGTTGGTTTATTTATTTGTTTATGATTCATATTAGTTAATTTATTATTATTTATTTATCAAATTGTTTATTATTCATAATAATTGGTTTATTATTCATATTTTTATAT
>NC_079459.1:37084614-37089614 GCF_903798145.1 Danio aesculapii | reverse complement strand
GGTTTGAGTTGCAGCAGTGGATTTTCTGCCAAAGTGATCAGAATGAGCAGGCCTGTCATACAATATGTCAGATCAAGTATATTTGCGAAAAGCTGTGTCAAATGAACACATATTCTGCAATTTATGGTCATATAGTAATGAAAATCAGTGTTTTTGATGCCTTTTCTACTGTTATAGCGCCACCTATTGACCTATCTTCACAAAATTTTGCATGCTTGTTGAGAATCACATGCCAGATGTGCATACCTGATTGCATGAAGTTTTGAGTTATTTTTATGCATTTACAGGCATGTAGGTCAATAAAGACACACCTTTTGTAAATGAGCCATTTATAGCTGCCTAAAGATGAAAGTGAACCTGCTTTCAATAACTATTGATCTGCACAGTTCCGAGATTCATACATCACTGGTTTCGTGGAGATTGAGCGAAAAACCAGGGACTAGTTCGTAAAAGTAGGTTTTTCATATATTAATTAATATTTAATGAACAGATTGAGTTACAGCAGTGGTTTTAGCGTCAGACTGTTCGGTATGAGCAGGCCTATCATATGATATGTATTTTGTGTGGCTGTGCAAAACTTTGTGTAACACAGCATGCCAAATTTCAATCTGATTGGACTAATGGTTGTATGGTTAGAGTCTTTTTTATGTTTTTTAAACCTTATAGCGCCACCATGTGGCCAAAGTCCGCGAATTTTACACGGTCACCTCAAGTTGACCGTATACATGTGTGTACCAAGTTTGGTGAAGATATCTCAATCCGTTCAAAAGTTAGAGCTACAATTAGCTTTTAGCTTACATTAGCATGTTACATTTTTGTGTACGGTTTCGCGTGAAATCAAAATTTCAACTTTCTTTCGATAACTTTTGCTATGCAGTGTCCAGAGAACATTTCTACACTGGTTTGGTTCAGATTGGTTGAAAACCCTAGGACTAGTTTGCAAAAGTAGGTTTTTCATATATTAATTAATGTTTAATGAACAGATTGAGTTACAGCAGTGGTTTTAGCGTCAGACTGTTCGGTATGAGCAGGCCTATCATATGACATGCATTTTGTGTGGCTGTGCAAAACTTTGTGTAATAACCAATCAATTACAACCTCAAAAAACACAAAAACGCCCCCTAGTGGCCAATTTCTTTCAAAATTCTTACAGACCTCTAGGACCATGAGTCGAACATGCCCACCGAGTTTCGTTCAGATCACGCATCGTTAACCTAGTTTAATGGCTGCTCAATCTTAATTGGCTAATGGCGGCCATGTTTTTTGAGATATGCCAATGTCCTTATAGTATGTCATGACACGTTGGACAAAGACACTGCATGCCAAATTTCAAGCTGATTGGACTAATGGTGGTATGGTTACAGTCTATTTATGTTTTTTAAGCCTTATAGCGCCACCATGTGGCCAAAGTCCGCGAGTTTTGCACGGTCACTTCAAATTGACCGTATACATGTGTGTACCAAGTTTGGTGAAGATATCTCAATCCGTTCAAAAGTTACAGCTTTAATTAGCTTTTAGCTTAGATTAGCATGTTACATTTTTGTGTACAATTTCGCGTGAAATCAAAATTTCAACTTTCTTTCGATAACTTTTGCTATTCAGTGTCCAGAAAACATTTCTACACTGGTTTGGTTCAGATTGAGCGAAAACCCTAGGACTAGTTTGCAAAAGTAGGTTTCGGACAAATCGCGGCGTAGCGCGAAAACGATGCGTCCTAGAGAAAATCTGAATGTCTCCACTTTTGTTCGGGCTGATCCAAGGATTCCAAAAATGTAAAGTTTTTGAGCCTACGACAAGCGGTTTACAAATGGCTGCCAAATAACTAAAATTTTTTTGTTTTCAGCGCTGTAGCGCCACCTATGGGCCGATTTGGACGAGCCTTTGGATCTGAGTAGCGGTGAGGAGTACTACAATCTGACCAAGTTTGAAGCCAATAGGCCTTACGGTTTGGCCTGGGCAATAGTGATTATGGCAGAAGTAAAATAATAATAATAATAATAATAATAATAATAAAAATCCTAACAAAAACAATAGGGTTTCAGCGCTTCGCGCTCGAACCCCTAACAATAATAATATATGATGATGATGGTGATGATGATAATATAATGATGATATATGATAATGGCATGCTGATGGTATGATAATGATATGCTAATGATATGATAATAGAATGCTAATTATATTATATTTATATTCTGATATTATAACAATAATGATAATAACAATAATAATATATGATGATGATGGTGATGATGATAATATAATGATGATATATGATAATGGCATGCTGATGGTATGATAATGATATGCTAATGATATGATAATAGAATGCTAATTATATTATATTTATATTCTGATATTATAACAATAATGATAATAACAATAATAGTATATGATGGTGATGATGATAATATAATAATGATATATGATAATGGCATGCTGATGGTATGATAATGATATGCTAATGATATGATAATATAATCCTAATTATATTATATTTATATTCTGATATTATAACAATATAATGATAATAACAATGATAATATATGATGATCATGACGATGATATATGATAATATAATGATGATATATGATAAAGGTTATGATATGCTGTTAATATGATAATATATGATAATGGAATGCTACTGATGTGATATTTATATTCTGATGATATTATAATAATGATAATGACAATAATAATATATGATCATGATGATGCTGATGGTGATGATGATATGATAACAATATGCTGATGATATGATAATATAATAATGATGTATGATAATGGCATGCTGATGATATGATATTTATATTCTGATGATATAACAATATTGATCATAATAATAATACTATCTTATGATAATATGATAATGATGATATATGATAATGGGACGCTGATAGTATAATAATGATATGCTGATGATATGTTAATATATGATAATGGGATGCTAATGATATGATATTTATATTCTGATATTGCAACAATAATGGTAATAACAATAATAAATGATGATGATGATGATGATGATGATGATGATGATAACATGATAATTAAATGAGAAAGATATGTTGATGATTTGGTAATATAATGTTGATATATGATAATGGGATGCTGATGGTATGATATTTATATTCTGATATTGCAACAATAATGGTAATAATAATAATAAATGATGATGATGATGATGATGATGATGATGATGATGATGATGACGATAACATGATAATTAAATGAGAAAGATATGCTGATGATTTGGTAATATAATGTTGATATATGATAATGGGATGCTGATGGTATGATAATTACTGTATATGCTGATGATAACCCTGATTTTAACCATTGGAAAACACTGTTTTTTCCTGATAAACTGTAGGAAAAGGCTGATAAATGCAGAGAAAGGACTGGTAAATGAAAGCATTATGAGTTTGCTGTATCAGGTGTGGTTTATCTGACGGAAACCTCAGAGATTAGTTTATTTCCTGAACACATGAAGAGCAGAATCAGACACACGTGTGCTGGAGATCAGATTTCTGACCGTCTCAACTTTAATCTGATTGAAATATTTCTGCACATTCATAGAGAAATGCAGAAAACAGAAAGAAGATCTGAGAAAAAGCTATTCATGCAAATCACTGATGACTATTCATAACAGTGATTTAAATATTCAGATTTAAATTATGCAAGTATTTAGATTTTTGTTTCATTATTTGACATATTGCATATAACGTAAACATGATGTAGGACTTGTGAGTGGAATTTAACATCAGGATGTTGATCAGCCAATCAGAATCAAGCATTCAGCTGGCCTGAATAATTATCCCAGATGCTGCAGGAATGAGTGTAATGTGATCTGCTGCAGAAGAACAGAAACAGATGTGATGGTGAAAACGCTTTCTGTGCTTCATAAAGCTCCAGAATCTCCATCAAAATCATCAATAATGATCCATAACAGTGGCAGACTAAACAACACTACAGCCCAACTCGACAGATCATCTTGAGGATGAGGATAATATGATAATATGATGATGATATGATGATATACCACTACTGCCCGACTCAACAGATGAGCAGGAGGATGATAATGATGCTGATATGGTAATAATATGGTAATATGATGAAGGATATGCTGATGATATGATAGTACGGTGATACTACAAGTATGAGAAGGATAAAATAAGGATAGGATAATACAATGCTGATTATATGATAATGATAATATGATAATGATATGCTGATGATATGATAATATGATGATACAATGATGATGATATGATAATGACATGATGATGGTATGATAATCATATGCTGATGATATGATAATATGATGATACAATGATGATGATATGATAATGACATGATGATGGTATGATAATGATATGCTGATGATATGATAATATGATGATACAATGATGATGATATGATAATGACATGATGATGGTTTGATAATCATATGCTGATGATATGACAATGAAGACGGTGATATGCTAATGATATGATAATATTATGATACAATGATGATGATATGATAATGACATGATGATGGTATGATAATGATATGCTGATGATATGATAATATGATGATACAATGATGATGATATGATAATGACATGATGATGGTATGATAATCATATGCTGATGATATGACAATGAAGACGGTGATATGCTAATGATATGATAATATGATGATACAATGATGATGATATGATAATGACATGATGATGGTATTATAATGATATGCTGATGATATGATAATATGATCAAACAATCATGATGATATTATAATGACATGATGATGGTATTATAATCATATGCTGATGACATGACAATGAAGACGATGATATGCTGATGATATGATAATATGATGATACAATGATGATGAAATTATAATGACATGATGGTATGTTAATGATATGCTGATGATATGATAATTTTATGATGTTGAGGCAGACGATATGATGATGACATGGCATAATAATTTCACTAATTTTATACTAATTTGT
>NC_079459.1:37027114-37077114 GCF_903798145.1 Danio aesculapii | reverse complement strand
AAGTAACACTGATTAAATGCTCAACTAACACTAAAGAAACGCTGAAGTATCATTGATTAAATGCTCAACTAACACTAAAGAAACGCTGAAGTAACGCTGATTAAATGCTCAACTAACACTAAAGAAACGCTGAAGTAACGCTGATTAAATGCTCAACTAACACTAAAGAAACGCTGAAGTAACGCTGATTAAATGCTCAACTAACACTAAAGAAACGCTGAAGTAACGTTGATGAAATGCTCAACTAACACTAAAGAAACGCTGAAGTAACACTGATTAAATGCTCAACTAACACTAAAGAAACGCTGAAGTAACGTTGATTAAAAGCTCAACTAACACTAAAGAAACGCTGAAGTAACACTGATTAAATGCTCAACTAACACTAAAGAAACGCTGAAGTAACGTTGATTAAAAGCTCAACTAACACTAAAGAAACGCTGAAGTAACACTGATTAAATGCTCAACTAACACTAAAGAAACGCTGATTAAATGCTCAACTAACACTAAAGAAACGCTGAAGTAACGTTGATTAAATGCTCAACTAACACTAAAGAAACGCTGAAGTAACGTTGATTAAATGCTCAACTAACACTAAAGAAACGCTGAAGTAACGTTGATTAAATGCTCAACTAACACTAAAGAAACGCTGAAGTAACGCTGATTAAATGCTCAACTAACACTAAAGAAACGCTGAAGTAACGCTGATTAAATGCTCAACTAACACTAAAGAAACGCTGAAGTAACGCTGATTAAATGCTCAACTAACACTAAAGAAACGCTGAAGTAACGCTGATTAAATGCTCAACTAACACTAAAGAAACGCTGAAGTAACGCTGATTAAATGCTCAACTAACACTAAAGAAACGCTGAAGTAACGCTGATTAAATGCTCAACTAACACTAAAGAAACGCTGAAGTAACACTGATTAAATGCTCAACTAACACTAAAGAAACGCTGAAGTAACATTGATTAAATGCTCAACTAACACTAAAGAAACGCTGAAGTAACGCTGATTAAATGCTCAACTAACACTAAAGAAACGCTGAAGTAACGCTGATTAAATGCTCAACTAACACTAAAGAAACGCTGAAGTAACGCTGATTAAATGCTCAACTAACACTAAAGAAACGCTGAAGTAACGTTGATGAAATGCTCAACTAACACTAAAGAAACGCTGAAGTAACGCTGATTAAATGCTCAACTAACACTAAAGAAACGCTGAAGTAACGTTGATTAAAAGCTCAACTAACTCTAAAGAAACGCTGAAGTAACACTGATTAAATGCTCAACTAACACTAAAGAAACGCTGAAGTAACGTTGATTAAAAGCTCAACTAACACTAAAGAAACGCTGAAGTAACACTGATTAAATGCTCAACTAACACTAAAGAAACGCTGAAGTATCATTGATTAAATGCTCAACTAACACTAAAGAAACGCTGAAGTAACGCTGATTAAATGCTCAACTAACACTAAAGAAACGCTGAAGTAACGCTGATTAAATGCTCAACTAACACTAAAGAAACGCTGAAGTAACGCTGATTAAATGCTCAACTAACACTAAAGAAACGCTGAAGTAACGCTGATTAAATGCTCAACTAACACTAAAGAAACGCTGAAGTAACGCTGATTAAATGCTCAACTAACACTAAAGAAACGCTGAAGTAACGCTGATTAAATGCTCAACTAACACTAAAGAAACGCTGAAGTAACGCTGATTAAATGCTCAACTAACACTAAAGAAACGCTGAAGTAACGCTGATTAAATGCTCAACTAACACTAAAGAAACGCTGAAGTAACGCTGATTAAATGCTCAACTAACACTAAAGAAACGCTGAAGTAACGCTGATTAAATGCTCAACTAACACTAAAGAAACGCTGAAGTAACACTGATTAAATGCTCAACTAACACTAAAGAAACGCTGAAGTATCATTGATTAAATGCTCAACTAACACTAAAGAAACGCTGAAGTAACGCTGATTAAATGCTCAACTAACACTAAAGAAACGCTGAAGTAACGCTGATTAAATGCTCAACTAACACTAAAGAAACGCTGAAGTAACGCTGATTAAATGCTCAACTAACACTAAAGAAACGCTGAAGTAACATTGATTAAATGCTGAACTAACACTAAAGAAACGCTGAAGTAACGTTGATGAAATGCTCAACTAACACTAAAGAAACGCTGAAGTAACGTTGATGAAATGCTCAACTAACACTAAAGAAACGCTGAAGTAACGCTGATTAAATGCTCAACTAACACTAAAGAAACGCTGAAGTAACGCTGATTAAATGCTCAACTAACACTAAAGAAACGCTGAAGTAACGCTGATTAAATGCTCAACTAACACTAAAGAAACGCTGAAGTAACATTGATTAAATGCTCAACTAACACTAAAGAAACGCTGAAGTAACGTTGATGAAATGCTCAACTAACACTAAAGAAACGCTGAAGTAACGCTGATTAAATGCTCAACTAACACTAAAGAAACACTGAAGTAACGTTGATTAAAAGCTCAACTAACACTAAAGAAACGCTGAAGTAACGTTGATGAAATGCTCAACTAACACTAAAGAAACACTGAAGTAACGTTGATTAAATGCTCAACAAAAGCTGAAGAAACCCTGAATAAACAACAGCACTACACCACAATACAACACAGAGAGTTTGAGCTTATTTCTATCATTTTCTGATGTGTTCATAATCAATATGTAACATATTTATTTATGTAAATATATATAAATAAATATATATATATATAAATAAATAAATAAATGTATATATATATATAAAAACCGGTTTATAACCGATATATAACATTATATATTTATTATATATATATATAGGTATTTAAATTTTGTTTATTATTTTATTTCTTATAAATTGTTTTTATAAAAATATATTTATTCTAGAATTTTTACACATACTCACACACACACACACACACACACACACACACACACACACACACACACACACACACGCACACACGCACGCGCGTATATATGAACCAAAGGAAGCAATCTTTGATCTTCTGATTAACCCTTCAGATTTGACAAAATAAAAATTCTCATTCTCCAGATGTGAAGAAACAACACAAACGTTCACAACCGTTC
Source organism: Danio aesculapii (assembly GCF_903798145.1). Taxonomy (NCBI): domain Eukaryota; kingdom Metazoa; phylum Chordata; class Actinopteri; order Cypriniformes; family Danionidae; genus Danio; species Danio aesculapii. The sequence continues at coordinate 37,073,996 of NC_079459.1, read as the reverse complement.
TGGATTTTAATCAGCTTTACAGTGTCTGATAGTTGTGGACTGTGAGCTGGACATTCAGATGAACACAACAATGAGAAAAACACAAACACACATCATGAGCCATGACAGATTTACACACTGACAGAAGAAAAGCAGGAGGAAATGAAGAGAAACCAGAGCAGAAGAAGCTGCACTGTGAAGATGAGGACAAAAATACAGACAACCTGACACAAACGTGCTGTAAACCAATCAATAATCCAGCAAACACATCCTTCAGGAGACTGAGGCAGAGCGATCTGTGTTATCAGACTGATTCTGAATAAAGTATAATGTAGAAGTCATCCTTAAACTCATTCAGACGGTCGTTTATTTACTGAGGAGGAGGATTTACTGTCTAAAGATGAAGATCTGCTTCTCCAGAACTCTTTTCCACCACAGAAAGATTAAGACTGAACTCTGAGTGAACATCCTGCAATTCTCTTTACAACATAAAACATGAATAAATTAAGGATTATTTTTACAAATTACTGTTTATATTTTTGTCATCTTAAGTTTTACTTATTTATTCTTTTATCTCGGTTATTAGTTCAGATAATTCAGAAATTTTGGAATATTTAAAATGTTTCTTGAAAATGTGACAGTTATTAGTTTAGTATTTGCTGTTTTTTTGATGCGTTTATATCTGATAACTATTTCATTAATTACAAGTTATTATAATTTAATTAGTTTCTCAAATTCTACATTTCCATTTCAATTCAATGTTTAGACTTAAAAAAAATTATTTATATCTCAATTGTAAGTTTAAAGTTAAATATCAAGTGTGTACATTAATTCTAAGCTTGTTTTTATTTGCTTGTTATATATTATATATACACACAATATATATATATATATATATATATATATATATATATATATATATATATATATATATAATATAAAATACATGTTTAGATGTGGCAAATTTACTATTTAAACCCTAAAACACACATTGTACAAAATGTTTTATCAATTGTAAATGTGTTTGATTTTGAGTTTCTCTCTTAATTTCAGTTTTTATCTTAATTGTGAGATTATATTTAACAAATTGGGAGTTTATATCTCAATGTTAATTTAATTCTGAGCTTTAATCTCAATTCCAGTTTCAAATTTAGCAAACTGTGTTCATTTCACACATAATCTAAATCGCTAAACCTTTTAAAGACCTCTTTAAACATCAGAATCATTAGATATAAACTCACATTTTAACAGAAAAGTCAGAATTAATTTAAAAAAACAAATACTCCATGGCAGAGATGAGCTTTGAGAAGATTCAGAGGTTACTTAAGTGTGTTTTTTATTTATTCGAGACTCAAACATCTGTAAATTCCCCTGTAAATCAGCACCGCCTGAACGAGTGCACAGGTTGTGTTTTATTTTATTTATTCGCTGATAAAATAAGAGCTAAAATGCTCTCAAGGTTTAGTTTGCAGAAACAATTCATTTGGGCAAACTATGAGTACACAAACAAAAAACGAATGTAATAATACGTTAAAACTCAGACACACGATGAAGACGACAGTAATTAGTGATTGAACCCTAATTAGTACCAAAGCTCAGTGTCGTTAAACCACTCAGATGATCATATTTCTGTTTAATAATTATATTTATATGTTCTGCAAGTGCATGAATGATGAGGTATTTCTTCAACTCTCCTGACTCATTGATTAAACTAACTAAAATATACATATCTATCATTTTATATGCTAATATCCTGCATATTTATTCAACAAAAATATAACATTATTTAAAAAAAATGCAGGTTTATAATTCATAAATCTGGCAACACTTTATAATGAAATCCCATTGGTTAACATTAGTTAATGTAAGAGTGAAATTAAAGAGCATGCAGGTCATTTTGTGTTTTTAAAGTGTGCTAATGTTGTTGAACATGTTTAAATACATATAAGCTCTGAATACACTGTCATTTAATCAGAATTTGAGCTTAATTTTGTAATGATTTTGAAATGACTCTTTTGAATCAGTTCATAGCTTAAGGACTGTAAGCACTTGTACTGCTCTGATTGGTCAGCTGGACAAGTCTGATTTGATTGGTCTTTCAGTGTCAGAAGGGAAACACTGGCATCAGTGTTTGTATGCCAGGGAGGCGGGGATTATGCAAATGATCTGTTCATCAGTATGATTCAAACTCACACTTACTGGTCACTTTATTAGGTACACCTATTCAACTACTCGTGAACGCAAATTCTTAATCAGCCAATCAAATGGCCTCCACGGTCACCAGACCTCAATCCAATAGAGCAGTGTTTCTCGATCATTTTCCATGTCTCCTTAACCAAACACACCTGACTCAGATCATCAGCTCATTAGCAGAGACTGAAAGACCTGTAATGGGTGTGACAGACAAAGGAGACATCCAAAACATGCAGTGTTGGTGGTCCTCCAGGAACGTGGTTGAGAAACACTGCAACAGAGCAACTTTGGGAGATTGGCATAATGGATGTGCAGCCGACAAATCTGCAGCAACTGCGTGATGCTATCATGTCAATATGGAGCAAAATCTCTGAGGAATATTTCCAGTAGCTTGTTGAATCTCTAACATGAAGGATTAAGACAGTTCTGAAGGCAAAAGGGGGTCCAACCCGGTACTAGTGAGGTGTACCTAATAAAGTGGCCGGTGAGTATAAAATGACTCATTGATGTGATTCAGTGATTCAATTAGTCATTATTGAATAAGGTATTTAAACACACATGCTCTTTAACGTCATTTCAGTAATATTTAACTAATGTTAGCAAATGAATCCTTAATTTAAAGTGTTATTAATCTTAAAAACAAACTAATTTCACATCACAAATGAGAAACAAACACATTAATAACAAAAACATTATTTCCCTCTGTACAATTGGGCATCAGACCACGAGCACCAGTTTGAAATCATTAAATAATAATAGATATATAAGTGTGATGAACGTAAAAATACTCATTCTGTACAAATATAATATACAATTAGTGGGTAATTGACAATAATCATCATTCAAATATTAAACTCTTATACACAAATGTACACTTGTGTTTTCAGACTACAGCTCTGACTTGAGTTCACACACACACACACACAAATTGCACAAGTTTTTTTTTCCAGACAACACGATCCATCTATACTGTGTGTATGTGTATGTGTGAGTGTGTGTGTGCGCGCATGTATTTAAATATATATATGTGTGTCTGTATGTATATATGTGTGTTTAACTATATGTGTGTGTGTGTGTATATGTGTATATATATAGACAGACACACAGACAGACAGTGTTTTCTATCGTACCGTCCTCCAGGAGTGTGTGTGCCACTGTGCGGAGCCAGAGCAGGAGTGTGTGTTGCAGAGCTCCAGATCCAGCGGCCGCTGCAGAGCATCACAGCTGTGTTCACTGAGCCTCTGACCGCTCGCCTGCTGACACACCACCAGACGTGTGCGCTGACCACCACCACACGACACCGTACACTGAACACACACACACACAAACACACACTCTTAACAAACACACTATACATCTTCAATTACACAATACAGTGAATACAGTGGTGTGAAAAAGTCTTTGCCCCTTACTGATTTATTATTTTTACTTCAAAAGGGGGTGTGCTGATTTATTTATGTGTGTGTGTGTGTGTGTGTGTGTGTGTGTGTGTGTGTGTGTGTGTGTGTGTGTGTGTGTGTCTGACCTCTCCCCAGATGCCGTAGTTCCAGTGTGGACAGGGCCCGGAGTCGCAGCTCTTGGTCTGGTCAGGCTTCACTCGATCATCACAGTGTCCTGTACTGCGGCCCTCAGAGTCCTGACAGACCACCACCCGCCGCTGGAGCCCGTGCGCACATGTGCTGGAGCACTGAACACACACAGACAACATATATAATTAAAACATCAGTAAAACAATTTGTGTACATAAAATATCAATAAATCTCTTTGAAAGCTCATGTTTTTCACTGAAGGTGACTTTTTACAGTCATTCTTTCAGAATTTTGAGTGAGGTACAGTAAATTGATAATGACAAACACATACTGTATATTTATTTATGCGCCTTGAAATTCTGTGCATTAAAAACACAAACACATGTGGGCTGGTTGAGCATACTCCCATGAACCCTGGAGCATCCAGGTGAGGGTATAGATGAGGTCCTGTGTACTGCGGCCTGGATAAAATCCGCATTGTTCCTTGTGGATCTGAGGTACAACCATAGGTCAGACCCTCTTCTCCAGTACCCTGGCACAGACTCCTCCAGGGAGGATGAGGAGTGTGTGTGATCCCCTGTAGTTATAAAACACCCTCCAGTCCCCCTTCTTACAGATGGAAACCACCACCCCAGTTGCCCAGCCCAGAGGTACTGTCCCTGAGCTCCATGCGATATTGTAGAGGGGTGTCAGCCAAAACAGCAGCACAACATCTGGAGGAAACACTTTATTTTGATGGTCCATTCGAGTATTAGTAGACTGACTGCTTAATATCGGTTTATACTGCTCCTTCAACAGACATTTAACTGGCTACAAGAGACTTTGCAAGTACACATCAACTTACACAAACCCCAACCTAATAGTCTACTTATAATCTAATGAGAATTAGTTGGCATGTAGATGCAATGTAACTTAAATTCAACAAATGGACCATTAAAGTAAAGTGTGACCTATTCAGAGACCTGAGGTACACAGCAGCTGCAGCACAACGGTACCCATCAGCTGCCTCAGGAGTCCTGCAAGCCAACCAAGCCTGGTAGGTCTCCTCCATCAGCTTGACGACATCCCTTACTTCCGGGGTGCACCATTGGGTTCATGGATTGCCGCCACGACAGGCTCCAAGGGCCTCACAGCCACAGCTCCTCATGGCTGCATCAATAATGGAGCCAGAGAACATGGACCAGTCGGTAATATCTCCAGCCTCCCTTGCGATCTGGACAAAGTACTTCCAGAAGTGAAAATTGGAAAATCCCTCTGACATGTGCTTCAGCCAGACGTTCCCAGAGGACCCTCACAATATGTTTATGTCTGCCGGGTCTGTCCAGCCTCCTCCAAGTGGATCCAACTCACCCCCAAGTGTTGATCAGTGGACAGCTGTGCCCTTCTCTTTACCTGAGTGTCTAAGACATACAGTCAGAGATCAGATGATAAAACCACAAAGTCAATCATCGACCTCCGGCCTAGGGTGTCCTGGTGCCATGTGTACTGACGGACATCCTCGTGCTCAAACATGATGTTTGTTATGGACAACAACACCACTCGGAATCAGATCGGGGAGGCTGTTCCTCCCAATCACGCCTCTCCAGGTATCACTTTCATTACCGGTGTTGAATCCCAGAGTAGAACAATGGAGTCCCCAGTTGGAGCGCCTTCCAGCACCCCTCCCATGCACTCCAAGAAAGCGGGTTCTCTGAACAGGTGTTCACCCCATAGACACAAACTACAGTGAGAGACTGATCCTCCCGAAGGCACAGGGATGTGACCCTCTCGTTCAGCGATGGAATCTCCAACACATGGGGCTGAGTTGAGGAGCTATAAGCAAGCCCACACCAGTCCACCAGTCCAGCGCTTCTCAAGAAGTTCCAGAGTTCCTGATCCCAAGCCATGTGTGGAGGTGAGAGATCTCTAGTATGTACCATTCCACCTCCTGCACAAGCTCCTTCCCTTCCCAGTGAGGTGACATGTCCCAAGAGCCAGTTTCTGTGCCTGTCGATTGGGTCGTCATTGTCCTGCATTTGAACACTGCCTGTTTCACAATGCAAGGACCCATTATGGCTCCTTTTGCAGGAGGATGACCCATGTTCCACCTTGTACTGATCCCAGCTGGGTTCTGCTGGATGAAACCTGCATACATATGAGCCCCAATCCCCAAGGATATATATATATATATATATCCAGCCAGGCTCAGCCCAAAGGAGGAACGTGGGCCATTCTCCTTTCATACATATACAGAAACATATATTACACCATTACGCGTGTGTGTGTGTGTGTGTGTGTGTGTACTCACGGCTCCCCAGGGCCCGGTCCTCCACTGGTGGTTCGCTGAGGGGACGTTCCAGCTGTGGTGTCCCGGGTGTCCTGCGGGGTCATAGGGGACATATGGGTCAATGGGCTGGTTGATGGGTTGATTGTTGGGCTGGTTGCTGGGTTGATTGTTGGGCTGGTTGCTGGGTTGGTTGTTGGGCCAGTGGTAGGAGGACTGACAGGGGGCGCCGACACACTCCTGCTCTGCCAGCGGGCGCTCGTCTGGGGCACAGAAGGACTCATCCAGCTGATGGAGATAATTCATGCAGACCACCCGCCGAGAGGTGCGACCCACACCACAGGATACTGAACACTGGGACACACACACACACACACACATATATACACTTTTATTTACATTTGAACAAAACGTACTTTTTCCTTAGGTGAGAGATGTTTATTTTGTGCCAAGAAAGAAAGACAATATTAGAATAATATTGAAAGTGTGTTCAACATCTCATATATATATATATATACACAGTTGAAGTCAGAATTATTAGCCCCCCTTTGAATTTTTTTCTTTTTTTAATTACTCCAAAATGATGTTTATCAGAGCAAGGAAATGTTCACAGTATGTCTGATAATATTTTTTCTTCTGGAGAAAGTCTTAATTGTTTTATTTTGGCTAAAATAAAAGCAGTTTTTAATAGTTTTAAACCCCATTTTAAGGTCAATATTATTAGCCCATTTAAGCTATATATTTTTCGATAGTCTCCAGAACAAACCATCATTATACAAGGACTTGCCTAATTACCCTAACCTGCCTGGTTAACCTAATTAACCTAGTGAAGCCTTTAAATGTCACTTTAAGCTGTATAGAAGTGTCTTGAAGAATATCTAGTCTAATATTATTTACTGTCATAATGACAAAGACAAAATAAATCAGTTATTAGAGATGAGCTATTAACACTATTATGATTAGAAATGTGCTGAAGAAATCTGCTCTATGCTAAACAGAAATTGGGGGGGAAAAAACAGGGGGGCTAATAACTCAGGGGGGCTAATAATTCGGACTTCACCTGTACAAATAACCCTAAATCAGATAAAGTTGGGGCAGTATGGAAAACGCAGATTAAAAGTAGGGATTTGCATATTTACTTGTGTAATTGTGACTTGTATTTCATTGCAGACAACATGAACACAAAGTGAAGATTATTTATAAACAAATATGGAGAGGATCAGGTGCCCATGATTGTTCACAGCTGTTCCAGCATTAGCTCATGACTAATTATCTTATCAGACGATTCTTAACTCGCTATAAATAACCAGAGTTTTCTCATATCAATATATTTGTTTCGAAGACCCCACCCCCCATCCATCCACCGACCAAACCCTACTTTCCCTCCTTTCAAATGGGCGACACGCTGGCCAGTGATTAGCACTGTTGCCTCACAGCAAGAATACCCCTGGTTTAAATTCAATTCTAAACCAGGCGACATTTCTGTGCGGAGTTTTGTTCGTTCTCTCCGTGCTCGTGTGGGTTTTCCCCGGGTCCTCCGGTTTCCTCCTACAGTTCAAAACAAGCACCCTAAACAATTAATCCAAAATATTTTTAGCCAAGCTCTGTACACCTCTTCTCAGCATCCATATCTGACACTTAGCTACAATAAGCAAGGGGGGAGTCATCGAGATCTACCTGAGCTCAAACTCCCCTCTCGCCCTGCAACGCGAGGGAGCCCAGGGCACGAGGATCTTATAAGCTCAGGGCTCTCTCAGGGCATGCCAAACAAGCTTTATTATCAATCATCAGCTAAGTGTGAACTCTTGAAGATGTTATAATTAGCTGTTGACAATTCTAAACGGAAGTTTGAAGCATCCTACAAAAAGCCACTCATCGATATGGCAAACTCTATCCAGAAGAGAAATGTCTGTACTGATCGCACTCTTCTAACAATCATGCAGTACATTCGAATACAGTTTGGGGATACTGGATGCAGCCGGAGTGTTTGTGATTGTTTATTTCAGGATAACGTTGTGTGTTGGTGTGTGATACTCACGGGTGTCCACTCTCCTTCCCTCCACTGACCGCAGGGACTGAAACACACGGAAGACTCTGGAGGACGAGGAAGATCCGCACAGAACGATTCCTCCGCTACAGCACCCTGAGCATCTCTACAGCTGACATACCGCTGCTGACGGCCCTCACCACACGACACTGAACACTGACACACACACACACACACACATATCAGCACAGGAGGATTCCTCCGCTACAGCACCCTGAGTCTCTACAGCTGACGGCCCTCATCACATAACACTGACACACACACACACACACACACACACACACACACACACACACAAATCAACACAGGAGGATTCCTCCGCTACAGCACCCTGAGTCTCTACAGCTGACGGCCCTCATCACATAACACTGACACACACACACACACACACACACACACACACACACACACACACACACACAAATCAACACAGGAGGATTCCTCCGCTACAGCATCCTGAGTATTTCTACAGCTTACATTCAGCTGCTGACGCACACACACACACACACATTAGACATATATAACACACATTTGCTGTAATATTCTATACTGTGTGTTTTACTCACAGTGGTCCATGAGCCGAATCTCCACTGTGTGTGTCGCTGAGACGCTTCTGCAGGTCTGGGTGTGTTGAAGACTGATGCCACATGAGGACAAACCGACAACTCACAGTCCTACACACACACACACACACACACACACACACACACACACACACACACACACACACACACACACACACACACACATACACACACACACACACAGTATGATTTCTGCATAACAGCTGCCCTTTAAAGCCCTCTGTGCACATGTAGAGTTGAGCATTGGCTCACCTGTGTGTCTCGGGGTCTGGCAGCAGCGTTACACTCTCTGTCCTCCAGTGTTTCTCCGTAAGCTCCTGACACACACCTCACCGCACGCATCTGATACCCCGCACCGCAGCTCACCGTACACTAAACACACCAGCAGCACAGATTCACACACTGACTCCAGACTCAAACGCACACAGGGCTCTATTTTATCTACGGCACATGGCGCAGGTGCACTTTTGTCCACTTCTGCTTTTTTAAGGATGGAGGTGCACAGCGCATGGTCTGAAAGAGCTGTTATTATCCTCTTAATGAGTTATCGGAGTGTTTTGGGTGTAATTTGATTTAAACTAATCAACCATTTCTTTTTTAAAGCGCATTGCAGTTCAGGCGGATTTGCTATTTACAGAAGAAAAACTGGAAGCTTCGCTGCATGCATGAGGCTAAAGTCAGCAGAACATCTACAGAATGAGCCTGTGGTATCGCATCATCCATTCGACTGTGGAATAATATAGATTTTATTTTAATCCTTCAATTTTTCCTATTTAAAGATATTTGTGTGCTGCTGTGCATCCCTGTGTGTGTAATAAGCAATAAGTATATGCACATTTTGGACCTTTATGGGTGCATATCACTAATGAACATCTTTTTAATAACACTCAGTACATATGTTTCATATTTAATTTAGTTTATCAAGGCAAAGATTTGCTTCAAAACTGTTTCTAAATTCCGTTCTAATTTCCAGCAAACGAATACATGAGAAAAAACAAAGTGTGGTCAAAAAACTGAGCACCATAAAACAAACACAAAACATCTAAACTAATAATTATACATTTAAATATGCATGTAATAAATAATAATAATAATAACAATAACAGTGAATACATGTGAATTGTCGTGAAAAAAACTGGTTATAACAGAGCCGGAGTGTATACTGTAATAGTGCAGAGTGTGTGTGTGTGTGTGTGTGTGTGTGTGTGTGTTTCTCACCGGGCTCCAGACTCCGGTCTGCCAGGCAGCACATTCGGGGAGTGTACAGCTGCCCACCGCTGAGGGTTTGGTGTCGGGGTTGCAGCGCTGCTCGCTCAGACGCTCATCTCCCAGAATGCACTGCACCTGTCGGTGTCGCACACCCTTACCACACGTCACCAGACACTGGAGTGGACACAAACACAGATTTACTGTAAAAGAGTTTCTTTTCTGTTGTCTATGCTTTAGTGGTGTAACATTCAAACCGAACAGCAAAAATCTCATATAGCAAATATACAGATATATACAGTGCTCCGCATATATAAGTACACCCCTCACAAATCAATTTTTTTAATTTATATTGTTAATAGGAAGCTATACAATATTATATTTGTGCATATACATTAGATTAGTCAGTACTGAAGCCAAATCTGGAGCTGATCTAACAAAATAACTTACGATAACGCTCCAAAAACAATTACAGCCGAATTTATATTTTATAGAAAAAAATTAAATATAAATAAAAAAAGAGGAAAAATGAAGAGAAGCAAAAAAAAAGGGAAAATTTGTTGAAATTTTGTAGGTTGTAATTTTTTTTTGCAATATTTTGCTTGAATTTAATTGTATTATCTTTCAATTTCCTTAAATGCACCAAAATTGTCTATATTCACTGAGAAATGGATAAATATTTTCATTTTCAAAATGGGGTGTACTCAATTATGCTGAGCACTATATATAGCTCTCCTAGCGAACCAAGGTTTTAAAGGAAGGAAATGAAAACGCTAAAGAAAACTAACTCGTTGTCATCTCCTCAGCCATAGTGATCCAGCAAATATCCACTCATCTCTCAGAGAGTGCGAGTTCATAATTTTTGTTATTAAATATTAAGTCACATAAGGTTAAATGAAACTAAATGGAATGTGCTGAAATGTAATGTATCATAATGGAACCGACAAAATGGAACAAACTATAATGCGATGAAATAAAATGAAATGGAGTGCGACAAAAAAGCAACAAAACATGACAAAATGGAACTTGGCGAAATTTAACAAAATAGTAAGCGGCGAAATGGAACGAAAAGCAATGAAATGGAACAGAATGGAATGTGATGAAGGAAATGGAATGAAATCGAATTCAATGAAATGAAATGTTATGAAATGGAATGCAACAAAATGGAATGAAATGCAAAGTGACAAAATAGAATGAAATGGAATTAAATGGAATGTGACGAAATGGAATGTGACGAAATGGAATGCAACGAAATGGAATGTGACGAAATGGAACACGAAAAAATAGAATGAAATGGAATTAAATGGAATGTGACGAAATGGAATGTGACGAAATGGAATGCAACGAAATGGAATGTGACGAAATGGAACACGAAAAAATAGAATGAAATGGAATGTGACGAAATGGAACACGAAAAAATAGAATGAAAATGGAATGTGACGAAATGGAATGTGACGAAATGGAACACGAAAAAATAAAATGAAATGAAATGCGACAAAATGGAATGTGACGAAATGCAACACGAAAAAATAGAATGAAATGGAATGCAACGAAATGGAATGCGACGAAATGGAATGTGACAAAATGGAATGTGACAAAATGGAACACGAAAAAAATTAACGAAATGGAATGCGACGAAATGGAATGTGACGAAATGGAATGTGACGAAATGGAACACGAAAAAAATTAACGAAATGGAATGCGACGAAATGGAATGTGACAAAATGGAATGTGACAAAATGGAACACGAAAAAAATTAACGAAATGGAATGCGACGAAATGGAATGTGACAAAATGGAATGTGACAAAATGGAACACGAAAAAAATTAACGAAATGGAATGTGACGAAATGGAATGTGACGAAATGGAATGTGACGAAATGGAATGTGACGAAATGGAATGTGACGAAATGGAACATGAAAAAATAGAATGAAATGGAATGTGACAAAATGGAATGTGACAAAATGGAACACGAAAAAAATTAACGAAATGGAATGCGACGAAATGGAATGTGACGAAATGGAATGTGACGAAATGGAACACGAAAAAAATTAACGAAATGGAATGCGACGAAATGGAATGTGACAAAATGGAATGTGACAAAATGGAACACGAAAAAAATTAACGAAATGGAATGCGACGAAATGGAATGTGACAAAATGGAATGTGACAAAATGGAACACGAAAAAAATTAATGAAATGGAATGTGACGAAATGGAATGTGACGAAATGGAATGTGACGAAATGGAATGTGACGAAATGGAATGTGACAAAATGGAATGTGACGAAATGGAACACGAAAAAAATTAACGAAATGGAATGCGACGAAATGGAATGTGACAAAATGGAATGTGACAAAATGGAACACGAAAAAAATTAACGAAATGGAATGTGACGAAATGGAATGTGACGAAATGGAATGTGACGAAATGGAATGTGACGAAATGGAATGTGACGAAATGGAACATGAAAAAATAGAATGAAATGGAATGTGACAAAATGGAATGTGACAAAATGGAACACGAAAAAAATTAACGAAATGGAATGCGACGAAATGGAATGTGACGAAATGGAATGTGACGAAATGGAACACGAAAAAATTAACGAAATGGAATGCGACGAAATGGAATGTGACAAAATGGAATGTGACAAAATGGAACACGAAAAAAATTAACGAAATGGAATGCGACGAAATGGAATGTGACAAAATGGAATGTGACAAAATGGAACACGAAAAAAATTAATGAAATGGAATGTGACGAAATGGAATGTGACGAAATGGAATGTGACGAAATGGAATGTGACGAAATGGAATGTGACAAAATGGAATGTGACAAAATGGAACACGAAAAAAATTAACGAAATGGAATGTGACGAAATGGAATGTGACGAAATGGAATGTGACGAAATGGAATGTGACGAAATGGAATGTGACAAAATGGAATGTGACAAAATGGAACACGAAAAAAATTAACGAAATGGAATGTGACGAAATGGAATGTGACGAAATGGAATGTGACGAAATGGAATGTGACGAAATGGAATGTGACAAAATGGAATGTGACGAAATGGAACATGAAAAAATAGAATGAAATGGAATGTGACGAAATGAAATGCGACAAACAAAATGGAACAAAATGGAATAAAATGCAACGCAACATCTTCAGCATAGAAATGCGGTCTGGGTCAGTATTCACACAAAGATTTGTGTGCTATTTCTTAAAGAGACAGCAACTATTTATTTATTAAGTCAAAAGTGAATATAGTGTTCCATAATATTAATGGTGCCACTGTAGTATTGGTGTGTTGTTACACACATACTATGCATGGAGATTTAGGAGTATTAAAGTCAAGTAATTCAATTACTGACAAAGTAGATAGAAAGGCTATTAAGATCAAATTTTAGTGATGTGTTTAGTAATTAAAGCAACATCTCCAACACTGCTTGTAAAGTAACAGTTGATCATTATTTTGTCAGTACCTCGCTCCACGTGCTGGCGGTCCAGTCGGGGCAGGGTACATCACTGCAGGGTTCGCTCAGGACTTTCTGCTGTGTATCACACTCGCGCTCCACCAGCCGACGACCCAGATTATTCATGCAGAACGCCTGCCGTGTGCGCACGCCACGGCCACAGGTCTTCGAGCACTGCAAACCCAATAACACTGCTTTAAATAAGGCAGCGCATTACAAGGACACTTTTGAGGTTTTGCTCTGTGCTTCCCTTTATAGGTGTCAACAGAGGGGAAAGCCCCGCCCACTAGTGCCCATCTCTCCCTCATTAGCATAAACAGCAGCCCTGAGTGAGAAGCAGCCACCTGTCCATTATCCAGAGTGTTTGAGCTGCTGAAGATAATGTCAGCATAGACTAAGAGGATTATAGATGTGGAGTTTTAGATGAACAGTGACAGGAGCGACATAGACTGACAGAAGACTGAAGCACACACTGACCAATGACAACACGCAGACCTGATCAGCACTGACAATACAGCTAGTGCTGTTTTACATCTAATGCTACTGTAGCTCCACACTCTTTTGAAAAGAGCACAGTCTCGTTTGAATTTAAAGCGACAGTCACCAAAAACACCACAATTAGGATCAAAGCTTAAACGTGGTAGTTTCAAAGAGTTGTACATGTGTGTTTGTGTGTGTGTGTAACCTGAGTCCAGCTGCTGTACTGCCAGCTCTTCTGCAGACAGTCTCCATGGCATCCCTCTCTGCTCTGCGGTTTGTTGAGTTCTGCACAGGATCTGCTCTCCACGCGGTCACTCTGTCTCTTATTCAGACTGTAGCGCAGACACAACACGTCTAGCGTACGGAAACCCGGACCACACTTACTGGAGCACTCGCTTCTGCCAGCCACATGCCATCTGACAAATAAAAATACATGAAACAAGAGAGATTCTGCTGGCTAACCTGTCTGTCTGGTTTGTGTAAAGTTGTTTCAATGGGATCAAATTATAAGCCAAGGATTCACTGCAAAAATGATTTTCTTACTTAGTTTTTGTCTTGTTTCTACTTCAAATATCTACAACTTTTTACAATTAAGAAGCATTTTCTAGACAAGCAAAAAATATAGACTTGTTTTCAGAAATAATGAGTCAAAATTAAGTGAGTTTTTCCTTAAACAAGCAAAATAATCTGACAATAGGGGAAGTGAAATTAACTTGTTTTTCATTTTAACAGTAGATTATTAACAGATTATTAAGCTTGTTTTAAGTAAAAACTTTATTTTCATATTAGTATTTTGTTAAAAGGATTTTTTTTTAAATATTTGGACTAGAAACAAGACAAAAAAACAAATAAGTACTGTGAAATCAAATCTATTTAATTGCATTTTCTGAAATGACCAAAAGATTTGCATCTCATATATTTTTTTCTCAAGTTAACGATTCATTAAATATGAAAATTAAATCTTGTAAAGTGTAAAAAATCATGAAATTAAGACATAATGTCTGAAACAGCCGAACAAAATGTTATTGCATTTTCTTAAATGCTTGAAAAGTATGCATATATGCAATATAATCAACTTAATGTATCACATATTAATTAAAAATTCTTAAATGAAGATGTATTCAGTCAGATTCCTATTGCATTTTATTAAATGACAAAACTATCTGCAGATATACAAGTTGATGATTTATTAAATCTGAATATTAAATATATTTTGTTTAGATATGTAAATATTCTACAATCAAGACATTCCCTTACACAACTGCCTAGTGCAACTTTTATTGCATTTTCTTAAATGTCTGATGAATGTGCAGATATACATTATATATGTTAATGCTTCATTAAATAAGAATGGTACATCTTTTTTCAGTTAAGAAAATCCCAAAATCAAGAAATATTTTCTAAAAAAGAAAAAACAAATTAAACAAAACAAATTAAAGCTCCATATTTACATTTTAAATTATTTATATTATATTCAAATATACATTAATTTTATGTTGTTGGAGCTACATTTTCATTTTAGTTTACTTTAAATATTAGTTACCCCCTAAAAAACCTAAAATACCATAAATAAGAATTGGTTTTGGTTAATTCAGGGCTTGCAGAGGTTGCACTAAGGGTTTAGCTTTAAACCAATCAGTATTGTGAGCGTGAGCAATTACCGGAGTTCACAGTCAGTATTGCAGGGCTCCATGGTTCCTCTGGGTCGAGGCAGATATTCACACCTCTGCTCCGAAACCACCAGGTGATCACTCTTACGAACACACACAGCCTTACGCCGCCGCTCACCTGTACACACACACACACACACGCACACACGCACGCACACACGCACGCACGCACGCACAAGAAAAAGTTGAAAAACAAAACAAAACAAACAAACATGCGTCCATGCAAAATAATCAAAAGGGAAGCATCACCATGACATATGCAGATACACTGACAAACCAGTAGACCAAATGACAAGATTCCAGTTTCCAATTCCATACCTATTCTTACAATGGAGTTTACACATATAACATTTGCACTGATTCATATAACATTTTCTTCCTTTGCATGGTGGAATTATTATTTTTGGCAGTATATGATGATTATGATTGAGTTTATTTCTCCGCTTCAGCAACATGTGCATACACCAAACTTGATAATTTTATTTATAACTTGTGAAGGTTTTTACTGTAGGGTTTGTATATATAACATTTCCACTGATTTATATGACTGTTTCCTCCTTTACATGGCGAAAACACATATTTTTTGCACTATATTATGATTTATGATGTGATAAATAGACGTATTTAAAATCCACTCAGTAAACACCTTCAAATCTAATATGAGATCAAAATCAAACAAGAATTTTGAATCTAACTTTATGTAATGTTTAGATATTTTATTAATCTTATATATTCAGATGTACTGATAACCAATAGACCAAATGAGACCAAGATTTTAGTCTGTTCTACCTCCATAGATTAGTGGAACATTATATATAAAGTACAAAAAGAACAAGCACTGGTTATGATTTATGATGTGATAAACAGACGTATTTAAAAACCCCCCGCAGTAAAAACTTTCAACACTGATATGACAACACAATCAAACACAAGTTTTAAATCCAGCTTTATGCAGTGTTCAGGGTTTTTTTTAATCGTCTTGACATATGTGCATACACTGATGAACTAATAGACCAAAATAACAGAAACTAGTGAAAAGTGTATATACGTAATGGGGAAAGAGAACATTTGAAACACACTTTTTATTTCTGTGCCTGTAGATTTCAATTCAGTGCTTATCTTAATAGTCATTTTCTTAAGTTTATTTTCTCTATTTCAGCAGCACGTACTGTACATACACCAAACTTAATAGATTTATTCACAACTATTTTCTGAATGTTTTTGCTGTAGCGTTTGTACATATAATATTTGGACTAATTTATTTAACATTTTACTCCTTTGCGTGGTGAAAATGACCTTTTTTTAATCTATTTGCGATATTTTGTCATTTATTAAGTGATTAAAATAGATATTCAAAATCTCCACAGTAAAAACCTTTAACTTTTATATGCCAACAAAATCAAACAAGAGTTTTGAGTCTAGCTTAATGCAATGTTCAGATATTTTAAGTGTTATCTTGACACATGCGGATAACCACCTAAACCAGGGGTCACCAATCTCGGTCCTGAAGGGCCAGTGCCCCTGCAGGTTTTATCTCCAACTTGCCTCAACACTCCTGGCTGGGTGTTTCAAGTATACCTAGTAAAGCTACGGTCACACTGGGCTTTGTGTGTGCGAAATTCTGTCGTGCGGCGCTGCGAAAAGGGGCGGGATCAAACAAGATGATTAGACAATAATAAAGCGAGCGATTGCTCCATGTTTTAAATTTCTGTGCAGAGAGGTCCTGTTTTGATCCTCGATTGGTCTCACGCAGTCAAGTGATGCGATTTCGCAGGTCAGAGTTCACCAAGCTTGAACTTTGCACCGCAGCAACATGCGAAACTTGACGCATGACCTTGCATTTCCGGTCTGACGCATTCACATGCGTATGAATGGAAGTCTATGGGAGGAAAAGCCCAGTGTGACCGCAGATTAAGACCTTGATTAGCTTGTTCAGGTGTGTTTGATTAGGGTTGGAGCTGAAATCTGCAGCACACCGGCCCTCCAGGAACAAGTTTGGTGACCCCTGACCTAAACCAACACAGAAGACTGTGGTTTATTCCTCTTTCATAAATCAGTAGAAATGTATATGTATAATACAAAGAGAACATCTGAAACACACAATAAACCTTTAATGTCATTTTGGGATGTCATGTTTTTCTGTGCCTGTAGATTTCAATTCAGTGCTTATCTTAATAGTCATTTTGCTGAGATTAAGTTCTCTATTTCAGCAGCACGAACATACACCAAACTTAATAGATTCATACTATTTTACTGCAGCGTTTGTTTACATAACATTTGCACTGATTTATAAAAGATTTAAATTCTTTACATGGTGAAAATGCATTGTGTTGGTCTATTTGCAGCATTTTCTGATTTATAAGGAGATATTTAGAATCCCCACAGTTAAAACATTCAACATTAATATAGCACCAAAATCTAACGAGGATTTAGAGTCTAGCTTTGTGCAGTGTTGAGATTTTCTGAGCATCACCTTGACACATGCGACTGCACTCCTGCCAGGGCCCTGACGGATCCCATATAAACTGCTCCCGCTGCTCCTCAATGGGAATACTGAAGGAATATCTGACATCTGGATTATACAGGTTTCCTACACACAGAACCTGAGATGACAGGAAAACACTTTCAGATGAGCTCAACACTGCTACCCTGCTTCATTTCTTACCTCTTAACTAATATTTGAGTTCACACTTGAAACGGATTTATGATACAGGCATGTTTTATAAAGTTGTTTAAAAATAAGTTCAGCTTTATACTAAATTAAACCTGTAAAACGTCCCATAACAAAATAATGTGATGCAAATCGAGATATTTGATTGGTAAACAGGTTTTCTGTCATGGTCATGTGACACATATGGTGAAATAGGATTGGTTTAGAGCCCTGCAGGGGGTGTGGTCATATGATGCAGATGGTGAAATATGATTTGTTTAGAGCACTGCAGGGGGTGTGGTCATATGATGCAGATGGTGAAATATGATTTGTTTAGAGCACTGCAGGGGGTGTGGTCTTGCGTGACGCTGATAATGAAATATGATTGATTTACAGCACTGCAGTGTGTGTGGTCATGTGATGCTGATGGTTAAATGTGATTGGTTTAGAGCACTGCAGAGGGCGTGGTCTTGTAACACTGATTGTCAAATGTGAATGATTTAGAGCACTGCAAGGATGTGGTCATGTGATGCGGATGGTGAAATGTGATTGGTTTAGAGCCCAGGGGGTGTGGTCTTACCTGCAGCACCAGCTCCTCCTCGATGCGCTGTGTACAGTTGATTCGCTCCACAGTAGTGTTGGAGCCGCTGTACTCGATCTCTGCTCCCTTAAAGCTGATTTCCCTTTTAAACATGGACACTACAAAGTTCCCGTTCAGGAGGAAGTTCGACTGACTGTCAGACAGAGCTGTGAGGAGGAATAGGTCACATAATATATCATCACTTTACTCTATTTTATCATTGATGTTAAGCTTATTGTTTATATATACAGCTGAAGTCAGAATTATTAGCCCCCCTGTTTATTTTTCCCCCAATTTCTGTTTAACAGAGAGCAGATTTCTTCAACACATTTCTAATCATAATAGTGTTAATAACTCATCTCTAATAACTGATTTATTTTCTCTTTGTCATGATGACAGTAAATAATATTAGACTAGATATTCTTCAAGACACTAGTATTCAGCTTAAAGTGACATTCAGGCCCAATCCTAATTCTTCCCCTTAGCCCTTTCCCCTTCCCCTCATTTTGAGCGTTCACGTCAAGGGGCAGGGGTGTCCTAATTCTCTTTAGCTTGAAGGCGTAGGGCTAAGGGGAAGGGGTGAATACCCCTTCGAATGAAGATTTATCAGGACCACACTCTAAACCAAGGGGTACGAAAATTTCCCAGAATACACCAGCCACAACGGCAGTATTGCTGAACCAGGAAGAAAAGAGATCCACAAATTTGTTTTTATTGTCAATATTATGAATTTTACAACAAAAAACATGTTTTAATATATTTATAACTGCATTGTGTTTTACCGTCGGGCTTTAAATAAAAAAGCTAAAATAAAAACCGCTAAATTTGGCGATCTATAATCCATAATAATATCTCCTGTTAAGCAGTCCCACAACATTCTGACACTCGATGACACTGGAATACCCTGTCAGAACAGTCTATTGGCTGGGAATGGGCTGTTTACAGTGTCTGCTATAATGTTGTTTCGTGTGTTTACATAGATGAATATGGCCACTGTGTAAATGCACAGTGTAGCTACGATCTTATTGTCACAATAGATGGTTATAATAACATGATATATATGCCTTCAGTGATCTCCTGAAGATAAACACCAAATAATAACACAACTGGAATAACTACAGCAGCCGCCATCGTCTGATCTCATATGAAGCAAGAGATCGTGATGACATCTGATGGCGTGTGCTGGTGCTGTAGTGCTGTCCCAATTCTTAGGGGTCAATTTTGAAGCCCTTCCCCTTAACACTACTCGGTTTAAGGGCCAAGGGGAAGGGGAAGGGGTACAAAAACAGAATTGGGATTGGGCCTTAAAGGCTTAACTAGGTTAATGAGGTTAACCAGGCAGGTTAGGGTAATTAGGCAAGTTATTGTATAACGATGGTTTGTTCTGTAGACTATCAAAACAAATATAGCTTATAGGGGGCTAATAATATTGACCTTAAAATGGTGTTTAAAAATTAAAAACTGCTTTTATTTTAGCCGAAATAAGACAAATAAGACTTTCTCCAGAAGAACAAATATTATCAGACATACTGTGAACATTTCCTGAATCTGTTCAACATCATTTGGGAAATATTTAAAAGAGAAAAATAAATCAAAGGAAGGTTAATAATTCTGACTTATATTTATTATAAACTTCTATAATATAAACTTAGTTTATTTATTTATTTATTTTATTTATTTATTTATTTTTTCAAATGTTTCAGAGCAAGGGCATTTTCACAGTATTTCATGTATTTTTTTCTTCTGGGGAAGACTTGGGCAAGAATAAAACCAGTTTTAAATCTGTTTAAACATCTGTTTATTCTAAAAATAAAATAATTCACTCAGTATTTTTTGTTCTTATTTTATGCTATTTATTTTATTTTTTATTTTTTCCAATTTAGCTCAATATCATGATATACAGTACCAGAATATTCAGCAATTAATCGAATGAATAAAATGTGATACCAGAGCCTAGATCACAACGACCTAAAAAAATATCCATAAATGAGCAGTTTTTGTGAATCATGTTTTATTTTTTATTGTTTATTTCAGCTTCTGAATTGCATTATTGGATCTTGATCTTTCTTATAACACTTTTTAACCTTGAAAAGTTGTAAAAAGTGACTTTTATTGTGATGTGTAATAGTTTACAGTGCTATATTGTGTGTTGGTGTTGTATATTATCCTACAGAAACCCTGTAATAAACTGCAGCACATTTTCTGTTACTCTACACACTTATTTCTCTACATATTATTTCTAACACATTAAATTATTATTTCAAACTACTAAAATGTCAATAAAAGTCACTTTGTTTAACTGTAGAGTTGAATTTTAGCATCATAAGTGGACAGAGCAGAGATCGACATCCCATAATGCAATTCACCACCGCAAATAAACACAAAAATATGGAATCTGTTCATTAACACAGTGTTTCCCAACCCTGTTCCTGAAGGCACACCAACAGTACACATTTTCAAGCTCTCCCTAATCAAACACACCTGAATCAACTCACCAGAACATCAGAAGAGACTCCAAAACCTTAAGTGAATGGGTGAGATAAGGGAGACATCCAAAATATGTTCTGTTGGTGTGCCTCCAGGAACAGGGTTGGGAAACACTGCATTAACATATATTTCTTACAGTGCAGAATCTGCTTTACATTGAACGTGTGTGTAGTGAACTGACCGAGGTAGTTGTCGTCTTCTGGTAATCCTGAGTAGCTGACCTGCTTTATGTCGATGTTGGTCGCACCCGCAGGTATTCTAACCACAACATTATAACCTTTAATACAAGAGACGGAGATGAGAAAAAGCAGAAGCCAATGAGGAGAATGAGGAGAAATAACAGCAGATCTTCACCGTATTGTGCGTTGTTGAAAGTGCCGGAGAGCGTCTTACAGGATGAATTGTCTCCTCCACAAACACCACACTTATCATTTCTGGCCTTCGAGTTCAGAACGTGGTCACAGCCTGCTTGCTAAGAGACAAACACATGGATGGATGGATGAATGATTGATGTGTAGGCAGATGGATGGATGAATGGATGGATGGATGGATGTGTAGTCAGATGGATGGATGGATGGATGGATGGATGGATGTGTAGTCAGATGGATGGATGGATGGATGGATGTGTAGTCAGATGGATGGATGGATGGATGGATGTGTAGTCAGATGGATGGATGTGTAGTCAGATGGATGGATGTGTAGTCAGATGGATGGATGGATGAACTTGATTATTTTTAGGTAAATGTAATGGCATTCCAATGTTATTTTTGAAAGTGTCAGCTAAATATGATGCAATAATGGAGTGTGTGTTGAACATCAGTGTGTATTTTAGTGTTGTGTACCCTGCAGAGTCCCTGCACACAGATGTCGTAAGTGTCTGGTCCACACGGTGTCCCGTCCACAACACGATCCCTCAGCTGATAATACGCCATCGTCCCCACGGCTCGACAGAAGAGCTTACAGCGGTCCTTCATCAGAACTGACACACACACACGCACACACACACACACACACGTCTAAATATATTGTTCTGTTGTGGTGATTCTACAGTTGCTATGGTAACACAACTACTACAATAATTGATCTGTTGTGGTGATTCTGTTGTTGCTATGGTGTGTGTGTGTGAGACTCACTGCCACTGTATTTGGGTATCCAGCGCACAGACGCAGGCAGGCCGTTGATGTTGAAGTGTCTGTTGTTGAACTGTGAGCACTGCTCCTCCCTGAAGTCTCTCTGTCCTCGAGGACACGCATCTGTGTTGCAGGAGCGAAACTTCATCCTGCGACCCACACAGAAGCGCCCGCCGCTCCTCGGCCTGAAGAAGACACATGATCAATTAATCAATGACTGTAAGTAAAGCAATCAATATGTCAGTAAATCAAATCAATCAATAAATCAATTAATGATGACCAGTAAAGCAAATCAATGTTACCATAGCAACTGTAGAATCACCACAACAGATCAATTAGTATAGTAGTTGTGTTACCATAGCGACTGTAGATTCACCACAACAGATAAATTAATATAGTGGTTGTGTTACCATAGCAACTGTAGAATCACCACAACAGATCAATTAGTATAGTAGTTGTGTTACCATAGCGACTGTAGATTCACCACAACAGATAAATTAATATAGTTTTTGTGTTACCATAGCAACTGTAGAATCACCACAACAGATCAATTAGTATAGTAGTTGTGTTACCATAGCGACTGTAGATTCACCACAACAGATAAATTAATATAGTGGTTGTGTTACCATAGCAACTGTAGGATCACCACAGCAGATCAAATAGTGTAGTTGTTACCATAGTAACTTTGGTTGTGAGTATGTATATGCATGTGTGGGTGTGTGCATTAAGTGTGTGTGTGTGTGTGTGTGTGTGTGTGTGTGTGTGTGTGTGTGTGTGTGTGTGTGCTTCTCACTCACTCAGGTTTGTTGCAGTCTCTGCTGCTGCTGCGTGTTCCTCCTCCACAGGTTCTGGAGCAGAGGCTGTACGGCCCCCAGGGGCCCCACTCACCATCCACCGGCTTCAGGTCCTGCTGTTTATTCACACACATGCCATGCTTGCAGTACTACACACACACACACACACACACACACACACACACACACACACACACACACACACACACACACACACACTACAGTATAAATGATATTATCTGCAGCCCAGGACCCATAGTACAATAAAAAATGAATAATTAAATAAAAAAAATGAAACCGATAATCATGATTATTGATATTTGTGTGTGTGTGTGTGTGTGTGTGTGTGTGTGTGTGTGTGGCGTGTGTGTGCGTGTGTGTGCTTGATGGTGTGTGAGTGTATGCATTTTTGCCTGTGAGTGTCTGATGGGGCGTGTGTGTGTGTGTGTGTGTGTGTGGTGTGTGTGTGTGTGTGTGTGTGTATGTCTGAGTCTATGTGTGTGATAAAGGTGTGTGTCTGTGTGTCCGATGGTGTGTGTGCGTGTGTGTGGGTGTGTGTGTGTTAGTGGAAATATGGTATACATGAAATAAAAAAAACACAAGAGCATCATGTCATACTGCTGTTTAAAAACACACACACTTCGTGACCACACACACACACAGAGCACGAGCTGAGAGTGTGTGTGTGTTTGGGCAGTATTTCGTGTCTCAGCAGCACAATCTGCCTCTGAACAGGAAGAATAATTATAGTGAGAATAAGAGAATCTGAGCTCGTGTTTCGGCCCTCATGACTGCTTCATTCATAACGCTGAGAGTGTGATATACATCTCTGAATATATACGGTTTCCCTCTCCTCTGATAGAAACACACACGTTACACAACAGCGTCCGGCCGGAATTTACAACTACAGTCAGTACAGTCTGGAGTCTGGCTGGAGCAATCCAGAACACACAGGTGAATAAAAATAAAATAAAATAAAATAAAATAAAATAAAATAAAATAAAATAAAATAAAATAAAATAAAATAAAAATAAATAAAATAAAATAAAATAAAGAAATAAAATAAAATAAAATAAAATAAAATAATAAAAACATCTGTAATATAACAAAAGAAAATGTTTAATAAAATAAAAAAAATAAATTAAAAAATAAATAAATACTAAATAAAATTAAATAAAATTAAATAATAAAATTAAATCAAAAATAAAATGTGTAATAAAATAAAAATAAGTTGTTTAATAAAATAATTAAATTTAAATTTAAATAAATAGAAAATAAACATTCTTAAAATACACAAGATTAAAATGACAATAAAATAACAAAATAAAATTAAATGTTTAATAAAATCAAATAAAGTTTAATTTAACTCAAAATAAAAGAAAAAATAATGAAAAATTAAATTAAATGTTTAATAAAATAAAATAAAATGTTCAATAAAATTAATTGAAAATAAAATAAAAGATTTATAAAAGATAATGTGTAATAAAATGAAAGAAAATGATTATTAAAATAAAATTAAAAATAGTAAAAATTTAATTAAATTATAAAAAATAAAAGCAAATGTGTAATAAAATACAAATATTATAAAATAAAATATTATATTAAAATTAAACCAAAATAAAATTTATATAAAATAAAAATAATTGTTTAATAAAACGAAATGAAATTAATAAACATTTATTAAAATACACAAAATGGGCAACCTAAAAGAAAATGTTCAATAAAATATTTAAAAATAAAATAAATAAAAGGATGAAAAAGACAATGTGTAATAAGATGAAAGAAAATCTTCAATTAAAAAATAAAATTGTACAAACTAAAATCATAAAAAGAGAAAAAAGTTGAATAAAATCAAGAGGATTAATAAAACACTGAATAATTGTTGACTGTGGTGGATGTATTAACAGGACAGTCAGAGGTTCACTGCTTTGTGTTGCTGCATAACAGAGCTGATTTCCTGACCCTGCAGACCTGAATCCGTTTGCACACGTCTGTGTTTCCATGAGTGTGTTTCCATCAGCTCTCTGTCATCTGGAAAATCTGTGCTGTCTGACAGAGAACACTTTATAAACCATCAGACAGAGTCAGAGGTAGTGTGTGTGTGAGCGAGTGCGCTTTAAACTGACTGGATATTTATGAGAATGAGCTATATATGGATGAAGCACACACACACACACACACACACACACACACACACACACGCACACACACACACACTCACACACACACACACACACACACACACACACACACACACACAGGTGTTTCACACTCCAGACCACAGATAAACAAATGCAAATGCTCATCTGGAAAAAACACACTCACACACTCTGAGTTCACGGGGAACGAATGCACGATCACGACGAGTGATAAAACACACACCGACTGACATCAACCACTGCACAGGCAAGAGTGTGTGTGTTCAGAAATCAAAATAGGTGTGCATGTGTGTGTGTGTGTGTGCGCATGTGGGTGTGTTTGTGTGTTTGACAGAGACTTGAGTGTGGCCGTCTGCATGAAAGCCGTCTGCATGTTTACTGCACCTTTGTTGGCTTGAAAAGGTGCTGCGGGAGACAGAACACACACACACACACACACACACACACACACACCATATGTACGGGCTGTTAGTTCTGCCAATAGAAGCATCTGTGCTCGTCTGACCTTCAATTAGACTGGAGAAGGTGTGGAGATGCCCTGAGGAGCGGGCGAGACGAGAGAGAGAGAGAGAGAGAGAGGGAGAGAGAGAGAGAGAGAGAGAGAGAGAGAGAGAGAGAGAGAGAGAGAGAGAGAGAGTAATAATAAAACTCTGAGCTGAAAACACAATCAAGGAGATCACAGTGCCACGGTTATGGATTTATGAAGATGACCTCACATGCGGTGCATAACACAGCTCTACACCCAGCTATGGTATCCATCTGAAAGTGTGCTGGATATAAAGTTATTGACTCTCAGAAAGAAAGAGTCGACTCGGAGTCGTTAATATGACTCATCATTCATTTGAATCATTAGCCATTTTTGTTGTGACGTCTGAGCAAACACTACCTGGCCTACATGATGCACACACACACACACACACACACACACACACACACACACACACACACACACACAGACCCAGGGAAACTTCACTGGTTAATGGTGAATATATATCACTATTATTACTTGACTATTAGTTATGACGAAGAATAGCCCTATAAAGTAAATCAGACTGGGTCATCAGACCAATGACATCAGACTGGGTCATCAGACCAATGACATCAGACTGGGTCATCAGACCAATCACATCAGACTGGGTCATCAGACCAATCACATCAGACTGGGTCATCGGACCAATGACATCAGACTGGGTCATAGGACTACTGACATCAGACTGGATCATCAGATCAATGACATCAGACTGGGTCATCAGACCAATCACATCAGACTGGGTCATCAGACCAATGACATCAGACTGGGTCATCAGACCAATCACATCAGACTGGGTCATCAGACCAATCACATCAGACTGGGTCATCAGACCAATGACATCAGACTGGGTCATCAGACTAATGACAACAGACTGGGTCATCGAACCAATCACATCAGACTGGGTCATCAGACCAATATCATCAGACTGGGTCATCGGACCAATGACATCAGACTGGATCATCAGATCAATGACATCAGAATGGGTCCGAATCGATGACATCAGATTGGGTCATCGGACCAATAATATCACACTGGGTCAGATTGTTATTCCTATGACCCATTCTGATTTCACTGGTCCTATGACCCAGTCTGATGTGTTTGTTGCGATGACACCAGACTGAGTCATCGGAACAAACGCTTCAGACTGGGTCATAGGAATAATGACATCAGACAGGGTCATCAGACCAATGGCATCAGACAGGGTCATCAGACCAATGACATCAGACAGGGTCATCGAACCAATGACATCAGATTGGGTCATCGGACCAATGATATCAGACTGGGTCATTGAACCAATGACATCAGACTGGGTCATCGGACCAATCACATCAGACTGGGTCATCAGACCAATATCATCAGACTGGGTCATCGGACCAATGACATCAGACTGGGTCATAGGACTACTGACATCAGACTGGATCATCAGATCAATGACATCAGACTGGGTCATCGAATCGATGACATCAGATTGGGTCATCGGACCAATGATATCAGACTGGGTCAGATTGTTATTCCTATGACCCAGTCTGATGTCACTGGTCCTATGACCCAGTCTGATGTGTTTGTTGCGATGACACCAGACTGAGTCATCGGAACAACACTTCAGACTGGGTCATAGGAATAATGACATCAGGGTCATCAGACCAATGGCATCAGATTGGGTCATCGAACCAATGATATCAGACTGGGTCACTGAACCAATGACATCAGACTGGGTCATCGGACCAATCACATCAGACTGGATTATCGGACCAATGACATCAGACTGGGTCATCGGACCAATCACATCAGACTGGATTATCGGACCAATGATGTCAGACTGGGTCATCGGACCAATGATATCAGACTGGGTCATTGAACCAATGATATCAGATTGGATTATCGGACCAATGATATCAGACTAGGTCATTGGACCAATGACATCAGACTGGATCATCAGACCAATCACATCAGACTGGGTCATTAGTGATAATTAGGTAAAAGTAAATGCTGATTTTAAGACAATGAGTGTGTTTATTGACGTTGCATGCATTTTAGCCTGTCGTTGGAGGCCCACAAAACCAAACTATGAACATTTATTAATGGACTCTTTAAATGATAGTAACATGGGCTGAGGAGAGAGAGAGAGAGGAGAGAGAGAGAGAGAGACGAGAGAGAGAGAGAGAGAGAGAGAGAGAGAGAGAGAGAGAGAGAGAGAGAGAGAGAGAGAGAGACTGTAAGTGAGCTTGTCAAGATTTGCTCTTAATTAAGAACGCAGTGAGATATTTGAAGGTCGAGCGAGAGAAACCAGCCCAGATGTTGCCAACATGTGCTTTACATTTGAGACACACACACACACACACACTTTAAATTCACTACATAGACACTTATTAAATACCAACAAACCGCTGGGAGTGAGCCCACACTTTGCTAGAAAACACACTTTGCACAAGCACACATGACACAGAATTCTTCGATTATTCTAGCCGAATAAAACAAATAAGACTTCCTCCAGAAGATAAAACATTATCACAAATACTGTGAAAGATTCCTTGCTCTGTTCAACATCGTTTGGGAAATATTTGTAATAATTACAGCTAATAATTTCGACTGTATGTGTAAACACCTGAGCTCTACATAAATAAAAAATCGTTCGGAAACACACTCCATCTGCTGTAGTTAAACACCCAGTCCTGTAATCGCGCAAACACACATCCATCAGCGCTGGAATGACAGAGGGAAAACACATTTCCACACACACTCATTTGCAGAACACATCAGCTTACATGCAGAACTTCTCACAGCTCAGGGGTCAAAGGTCACGCGCACAGACACACACACGGGTTCAATTAGCACACACACATGACTTACATCAGCGTGACATCAAAATTGACTCTATTTACGCTCCTCATTCAAGCGTCGAGGCTTATTGAGCACGATTCGTGGTTCAGCTCATTTTCTCACTCTGTTATTATGCTGAAACACTCTCCATTTCTTGGCAAAAATATCCCAGCACAGTTTAACGAGTCAAATCTTGGTAGAGTGAATGAACGAAGTGCAGTTCTACATCATTTCACAGTATATATATTATTGTGCATTATTTTAAGCAATCCAAAATGTAAGTGAGAAATTATAATATAAACACAAAGAAATAAATGCATGATAAATATTCATGTATATTATTGCAATTATATTTATGCCATTGGTTTGTTTGAATATGTTTATTGGAAATTTACCATTATGCAAAATGCAAAAGTATAAAAAAAATTAGGATTTTTAACAATTAGAATTGAGCAGTTTTAAACTAAATTAAACAATTTTAACAACAAGAAAAGCAAAAATTAAATACAAAACAAAAACACCACAAAACAAATGGTAAACTTGTCTCAAATTAAGTTAAAGAAAGGTAGAGTAACAGTGATTAATGATAATAATCATTTAAAATAATAATGTCCAGAAATGGCTAAAAATAATTAATAAAAATTTAATAATTTAATAAATAATTTATTTAAAAAAACAAAAACAATTTAAAAAATGTAAATAAATAAATAACATTTAAAAAAATAAAATAAATAAACAAAGAAAGAAAGAAAGAAAGAAAGAAAGAAAAAGAAAGAAAGAACATTTAAAAATAAAATAAATTAATGAATATATAATAAATAAATAACATGTAATTTTTATATAAATAACATTTAAAAAATAAAAACAAATAACATTTTGAAAAAATAAAAATATGAATAAATCACTGTATAAATAAATAAATAAATAAATAATGTGTAAAAATAATCAATAAAAATAAATAACATTTAAAAAAATAATAAGTGAATAAATAAATAAGTAGCATAAAAAACAATAGATAACACTTAAAATAAAATAAGTGAATAAATAACTAAAACAAATGATCAAATAAATAAATAAGTAAATAAATAAATAATGTGTAAAAATAATCAATAAAAATAAATAACATTTAAAAAAATAATAAATGAATAAATAAATAAATAAGTAGCATAAAAAACAATAGATAACACTTAAAATAAAATAAGTGAATAAATAACTAAAACAAATGATCAAATAAATAAATAAATAAATAAATAAATAAATAAATAAATAAATAAATAAATAAATAATGTGTAAAAATAATCAATAAAAATAAATAACATTTAAAATAATAAGTGAATAAATAAATAAGTAGCATTAAAAAACAATAAATAACACTTAAAATAAAATAAGTGAATAAATAACTAAAACAAATGATCAAATAAATAAATAAGAGAACGAAAAAATGCAAATCTGTCAGTCTTTAAATAAAAACACAAGTGTTGCATTCTCAGTGTCACCACAAGAGGCGCCATAGCGTCACTGGTCTTCAGTGTTCAGTTTTCTCTTTCAGGATAACTATTTCAAATGGCAGAAAACAGCCTGAACAGTGCCTTAGCAGGTGAGTTAAAGCTCAAATGGTATTATTAGTAAAATCAGCATCCCTAAATGAACAGTTGAAACACATAACGTCTCCCTCACTGTGGTGACATGAGAAACTGAACAGCTGATCTGCTGAAATAAATCCCTTTAGATCTTAATGACAGACCTGTGTCTACAACAAACCCACGAAACAGGAGGTGCGCACGTACAACACAGTCACACACCATCACCAACTGAACACTTGGGGAAAAACATACTTTTATCCTCAAAACGTGTTCGAACACACACGTTCAGAAAAAAAATATAGGTTTGTACTGCAACAACAACATCACATCCTATCTCTAAAATTACAGCAACCCAGTGGGTGCCTTGATGTCAAAATAACATCAGAAACATGTCAAAACCTTGATGTCCATTTGACATCCACACATTGATGTCCTTTATTCATTCATTTTTCTTCGGCTTTGTCCCTTTATTCATCAGGGGTCGCCACAGCGGAATGAAGCATCAACTATTCCAGCATATGTTTTACACAGTGGATGCCCTTTCAGCTGCAACCCAATACTGGGAAACACCCATCCACACTCATTCTCACACACACACACACTACAGCCGCACCCGGAGGAAACCCACACCAACACGGGGAGAACATGCAAACTCCACACAGAAACACCAACTGACCCAGCCGAGACTCGAACCACCGACCTTCTTGCTGTGAGGCCACAGTGCTAACCACTGAGCCACCGTGCCGCCACCACCAAAATAAAAACACAAAAATAATTTTTATATATGCTTCAATTCCAATTTTAGACTGGATTTTGTGTCTCTAGGATGCATGTAAACTCTCTTGATGTAAAAACCACATCTAATGGACATCTAACACTGGCATAAAAAAATAAAAACTGGTAATGTTTTAGTTTAGGTCACAACTTCTGTCTATTATTATTATTATAAGATATTAACTGTTCATTAGTAGTTATAAAGTATGATCTTGTTTTCCATCTATAACCCTACCCAAAACCTAAACCCAACCCAAGCAGCTAATTAGTAGTTTATTAAGCTAATAGTGTTAGTTAAAGGTTTGTTAATAGTGTGAATTGTGAGCTAAAATAATGTGTTACCAAATGTTGTATGTATTTTTGACACCAGATGTCAATTTGATGTTGTTTTGAAATCAAGTTAATCAATTGACATCAAATCACTTAGCATTTAGATGTGTTTTTTTGAAAATAAAGCAATTGACTATGTAAATTGACTGACTTGATGTCCAAAAAAAAATCTAATTGACATCTAGGGCTCTATCACACACCCGGCGCAATAAGGCGCAAAACATGTTTGGCGCGATTTGTTGCTATTTTCAGACCAGCGCAACAGTAATTTTCAGGTTTTGTGTCACGTTGTTTAAGTACAATTTGTTAAATGTTTTTGCAATTGTGGACTCATGGGTGTGCTGGTCTATAAAGGAGGCGTGTTCAGGCAGATTGTTGGAGCGCTGCTATTCGGAGGAATTGAAATAGACCGCACCATTGACCAACTAAAAGCTGCTCTAAAGTCCAGCACAGAGAGCGTTAGTTATGCGCCTATACAGATCCAAACGCTTACACACTGCTGAATACACACAGGATGAACAGCAACACACAGATATCTTTAAAGATGAAAACAATGAAAGGATTAAAATGATACAAACATTATTATTTTCTACATCAATATAAACAGCACTGCCTCCATGCCTTCTTCACCTCGGGGGGCTTTTTCAGTTTATTCATGACATCTGCATCTGTATAATGTGATTATTATTATCAGTATTATTGATTATATGCAGATTTATATTTGCTTTAATAAACACACGTGTAGATTTGTCCAGCTGTGGGGTTTTGGAGACGTCTGCATCACCATATGGGGCAGAAGAACAGGACGTGTGTTTGGATATAACTCTGTGTTTTGACCACACTTCATTATTATTGTTCATTTATTCCTTTGCTGGAGATTAGAGCTGAATTTAGAAATTTTTTAAGAAAATCTTTGTGCTTAACAAATGAAATTAAACATGTAGGCTAGTGGAGTGAGTTTCCACAGTTTCCTTACTCCACCAAAGTAAAGGAGTAAAGTAAAGAAGTAAAGTAAAGGAGTAAAGTAAAGAGAAAGTAAAGAGGCTGAATCGAGGAGGCTCGTTCTTTATCCTCACGCTGCAGATGCTCTGCTTAACTGTTTTCTCACAGGTAAAGCGTTCAGTTTTTACACTTACAAAGTCCACCATGTAAATAGCAGATGCACCATGGTGCGACCTAACCGACTGGGAGAATGGGAGATGAGACTCTGATTGATTTAATGCAGGTTATGCTCAAAACACAGCCAGAACTTGGCCCACACGGAATCTGCGCGTGCAGAATTCAGCAGATTTTGAGCCCATCATTGATCCTGTTTATTTACTTGTGTAAATGTGTGTACATTTATATTTATTCAGTTTTAAAATTAATTACAGTTATATTATTGACTAATATGAAAATTTTGATCTGATTTATTTACAATACAGCTCGTAAGGTAACATTTTCTCTCTTTTAGTAGAGATGTTATATGAGAGACTTGCTTTGTTTACCAAATAAAGTGAATCTAATTAGATTTGCCTTAAAAATTAAAAAGATATTACTTTTTGTTTCACATATAAAGTTTTTAGAAACAATACTCCCAAAATAATTCTGCATAAATACGCATTTTAAACAAAATTCTGTGCAGAAATATCAAAAAATGTCCGCAGATTTTGTACGACCCTACCCATAACTCATTAAGAGAATAAGCACAACCCTGTTAAACCATGCGTTGCAGCACAGAGCGTATTTTACCATCCTTAAAATAGCAAAAGTGTATTCGGACACGCCCTTAATGCTGTTGCATCATGAGCTTTAGACTATGTGCCTATATTGTTAAAATAGAGCCCCAAATGTTGATGTCAAAAAACATGATGCCAGTGTTAGATGTCAATTTGATGTCATTTCTACGTTAAGGTAAATCACATGCATTTTTTTGCAATAGACTAACTTATTATTGACTTGAATGACTAAATGTATTGTCAAAACAACATCAAATGGATGTCTAACGTTGACGTCAAAAACGTGATGCCAATGTTACTGTAGATGTCGATTTGATCTGCCAGTTGGGTAAGCAAAATAATCCAGCTTTTACTTTGACATAAGATTATGCTCCTTACCCCATTGGCAGATTACTTTGCTTGTTTTAAAGTAAAATTTTAATTTTCAATCATTATTTCAGAAAACAAGACAATATTTTTTTACTTCTTGATTTAGGCATTTTAGATATTTGCACTAGAAACAAGAAAAAAACTCTAAATAACAACAGCAGTGTTCAGTTATTAGTCTTACTGGTGCAAAACCAAGCAACTGCTTACACTAGAAAACTAGTTTTAATCAACTTTCCTGCTTAAATATAGATAAAACAACCATAGTAAGCCATCTGACAACCAGAAGTCAGCCTGAACGCACCTCTACCTCCATTACTTGGCAACCGAAACAGCAACTGATTGGTGAAAATCAGATAGTGGGCCGCCGTTGCTGGACGTCTGGCTGGAAACATGTGCAGATTAGCAGGAGAAGTGACAAGTGATCCACAAGCAGGAGGAAAAATCCAAATATCAGCTGCCAGGAAAACCAGCCAACATCGAGAACCGCAGCCAACAAATTCTCCAGCGCCAGACGTTTACAAGACTTCAGTCTCTTTCTCTAACTGCCTGAGACGAGGACAGGTTGAAGGTTCTGCTGCTTCGACACACAATAGCGTCTATTGTACCTCCAGACATTAAACATTATTGGAAGAGGAACCGAATACAAGGGCGATTATGATTGGGTTTCATTTACAAGCATCTTTATTGGAGTACTACCATCCTGACTCCATTAACTGGCTACACTGCATTTTAATGCACAGTTAAAGCGCAAATGAAATCAAATCAAACATGTTGATTTTGTTAGCTCACATCGCTAGTTTTGTGGTGAACAATTCATCTGTGCATGTCACTAAGAGCAAAATAAATAGTTTGCCCTTGTAATCTTTAATTGAAATCTGAAAATTCACTTCCTGTTTGTTTTTAGTTAAAATCTCAGATTACATCTGTCTGAGGTATTGGGTGGGGCTAACACACTTAACCACGCCCCTCCAGCTGTCAGTTTTGACATTGCTATAACAACAAATAGAAATGCTGAGGAGGAGGAGGAGTCTGTTAGGTTGTTTCCCCATTTTTCTGAATGAAACGCCTACTTTACTACATCCAATCAGCTCGCAGTAGAAAAAAACAAGCCACGCCCACTGATTCTCATTTAATTTTCGTTTCTCTAGGAACTGCATCACAATACAAATAAATACGACTTTAAATTTACCTACATTGGACCTAGTTCAGGCCAGTTAGATGCAGAGTAGAGTCTATTGTACCTCCAGACAATAAAGATTATTGGAAGAGGAGCTGAATTCAAGGGTGATTATGATTTGATTTCATTTACAAGCATCTTTATTGGAGTACTATCATCCTGTCACAATAAACAGACTCCATTAACTTGCAGCATCACATTTTAATGCATCATCTCATTCACCTACATTTTCCTCACTGACGATCACGTGTGATTTATTTACAAGTTTGACACTTGAGAATCGGCAGAAATGATCAGAACTCGTTTGTGTTGTCATTTTAATTAAATAATGTTAGAAAGAATTACGCATACATTTAGGAAAAGTCAGTATTGATTCACTGACCTTTGATGGAGTATTGATATGTAGGTTTTATTTCAGCAGTTATTCAGTTAGAGAATTAAAATCTTGAGTATAGTGTTACTGTACACTGAAAAGAAATATTCAAACATGATTCCTTGGATTTACTCATTTTTTTACGTTAAGGGGTTGTAAACAATGTATTTGGGCTGAATTAAAACAAACAAATTAAGTTGAACATTATTAAATTTAATTTGTTTGTTTAAATTCAACACAAATAAATAGTTTGCAACAGTTTTGCAGACATCATTGTTTTCAGTGTATGAACTATTAAAGTGAAAGTGTAGGAATGTGCAATTCTTAGTGTCCTTCCCACTTGTGAGTGGGCATGACAAACCACCTGTAGGACACAATCGCTCCTTTCCATAAGCTTGGACTTGTATATGAACTACTGCTACTCTCTGACGATTTGAAGTGCTTCTTTTATCCTCCTTTTATCCTCATAAAAGCATCTGCTAAACGAATTAATGTAAATGAGCTGCTCCTAAACAATTGCACAGCTCTGGGAGTGTGTGTGTGTTTGCAGTGTGTGTGTCTGTGCACTTGAAATGCAAAGCACACTACAATCTAGACTCAATAAACTGACTCTATTATCCACCTAATTCGCCTTTACACTCTGTCACTGGGGCGGCACCTTTTCAAAAGAGATTTTTTTGTTCATACAGGTACTTAAAGGTACTTATTATTACATAAAAAGTAGAAATGTGTATCTCGTAGTACCCTAAAGGTACAAAGGTGAACGTTAAGCTTTTATTTCTGAGATAAGGTGAATCTTTAACTCAGACCGCTGCTAACGCTCCCTACAGTCCCCCTTCTGAAAAGAACAGCTTGCACAATTAAATTAAACGACCAGCTTCAAGTTTAAAAGCCTGATTGGAGTGTCAGGATCTAAAACAAGTCTATGCTGGTGGTCTTCTTAATAGTGTTCTTGAAAACCACCCTCAGTTTTCATACTATCGAAATCCTCCCACAAGAATGTATTCATGCAGGCTATTGCACTCTAAGTGCCCTTAGCAGGTGACACACTCTGTTCTCCATATGCACCAGACACTTTCTTATCAACACTCCATAGTTCTGGAAAAACATCATGCAATTTGTTTTGGTGGTCAACACTGGTGAGTGGACTTGACAAACCACCTGTAGAAAACAGGAACTCGTTTCCTCCTAATATGCATCAGACAGCTTATTATAAGTGCTGCATACTTCTTTTTTTTATTTTTTCCCATACAGGTCCTTGAAGGTACATATTAATACTTAAGAAGTACAAATGTGTATTTAATAGTATCCTAATGGTACAAAAGTGAACCTTAAGCAATATTCAAAATTTTTGAGCGTGTACACTACCTGACAACAGTGTTGTGGTGGATCTCAGTTGTGAGAGCAGCAGATAATAACTGGACTTCTAGTTGATGATGTGTAAAAGTGTCAGAAGGTGGATTTCTCCCATCAATCATCTGTTGATCTGCATCAATCATCACAGATACTGCAGAAGACCTACTGGAACCAGCATGGACCAAGATTCTCACAGACATCAGTCAAGTTTGGTGAAGGAGAAATCATGGTTTGGGGTTATATTCAGTATGGGGGTGTGCGAGAGATCTGCAGAGTGGATGATCAACATCAACAGCCTGAGGTATCAAGACATTTGTGCTGCCCATTACGTTACAAACCACAGGAGAGGGACAATTCTCCAGCAGGATAGCGCTCCTCATACTTCAGCCTCCACATCAAAGCTCCTGAAAAGGATTGGCCAGCCCAGTCACCAGACATGAACATTATTGAGCACGTCTGGGGTAAGATGAAGGAGGAGGCGTTGAAGATGAATCTTGATGAACTCTGGGAGTCCTGCATTTCTTCACCATTCCAGATGACTTTATTAATCAGTGATTTGAGTCATGTCAGAGATGTATGGATGCAGTCCTCCAAGCTCATGATGGAGTCAGACACAATATTCATTCTGTTTCCACTGCAGCATGAGCACATATTCTATACTGGACATTATTGAAGGTTCAGTGAGCAGACTTTAGTCTAAGCAGAGTCAGACCGCACTGTCCTAATCAAATCATTAATAATCAAGACATGATCAGATTTTATTGTGCTCAAATAAAACTAGAGGCCTTTACCTTCATATAAGACACTTCTGATACCAAATCATCAACTAGAGGTCCAGTTATTGTTGGCTGTTCCTAAAACTGGGATAGGCCACAAGACTTTTGTCAGGTATTGTACTGGGTGAAGCTTTAACTCAGACCGCTGCTAACGCTCCCCGCAGTTCCCCAGCTGAAAAGAACAGCTTGCACAATTAAATTAAACGACCAACTTCATGTTTAAAAGCCTGATTGGGATGCCAGGATCTAAAACAAGTCCATGCTGGTGGTCTTCTCAATAGTGTTCTTGAAAAGCGCCCCCCAGTTCTCATGCCATTGAAACCCTCCCACGAGCACGTATTCATGGCTCTTCAAAGGAGTGCGGATGGCGGACCGGCTCACCCTGGAGATGACAGGAGCCGGATTGACTGCCTGTGCTCGCTAATTAAGAAGGGAGGGAGGTGTTGGTATTTATAGACGGCAAGTGATGGGACGCCCTTGTTAGCGTAGGGCTCAGTGATCCGGATGACAGACCGGCCACGAGGTCATGTGACCACATTACTCAGTCCAGAACCCTGCGAGGGAAGCAGCAGAGAATTCAGGACAGGGAGAGAAAGAGGCCTAGGGGATGAGGGGGGAACGTTTAGGGGACCACAGAGAATTAAAGCAATTATGATCCTCACGCTGGGTCCGTCACGTCGCTCTTCTGCATCCTCTTCTATTTCTCCAAATTTAGATTCTTATTGTTGTTATTATGATCTTGTTATTGTTGTTGTTGTTGTTATTGTTAATGTAACAGGCGGTTGTGTAAGAGTTTCACTGCATGTGATGCCGTGTATGACTCTGTACAGTGGGGAAAATAAGTATTGCACACATTGTCGTGTTTTTTTCTTGGTAATAATCTTTCTAAGGGGCTTTTGACGTGGAATTGAAGCAGATTTTGGTGAAAACCCAAACAATACAAACATAAAAATACAACTAAACTAAATCTGTAAAGTGAGTTGTGTGTATTAAGAATGAAACAACAGAAGCAGAAAGCGCTGAACTCCTGAAGTGTGTTTAATACTTTATATAAAGGCTGTTGTGGTGCTGCAGCTTAAAGACGGCTCTCATATGGAGAATGAAGACTCATGCATAGCTCAGGTGTGAGTTTCTCACAGACTTCAATAGAGTATCAAAATCTGGATGGTTCTGTGGGTCTCGTCTATCAATTCTGAGCTTTGTTCTGTATTCTCTATTAGATTCGGATCAGGTGATTGGCGGCCATTCTACAACATGATTTTCTTTCTCTGAAAGCATCTGAGAGTCTCCTTGGCTGTGTTTTGGATCATTGTCTTGCTGAAATGTCCACCCTGGTTTCATCTTCATCCTCCTGCTAATGTAGATGATGGACTGAGAAGAACTACTAAGAGATTTCAGATGCTGTCTGGGCTTTCACTGCCCAAATACACCTCCCTTTCTTCATCTGTTCAACACTTTTATCCTGTGTCATTTCATTTTATTACACAAAACTTCATTTCTAAAATAATTAGATTTGTTTGCTTTGCATATGTGGATTTCTATGGGTATTATCAACATCTGGGGAAAATGGCAAGTCAGCGGCACCTTTAGAAATATGTTTTCTGAGAAAAATGCTGACATGTTCATGTACTTATTTCCCCCACTGTATTCGAATTATGTTTAGAAATGTGTCTTCTCTCCACTAAAACAGAAATTGAGAAGAAAAGAGTATAAAAGGATTAAAAATGAACAGGGGGGCTAATAATTCTGACCTCAACTGCCCATAGTGGTCCATATACCAGCTTAAAGGGGATCAAAAGCCTGATGTTTGGAGATAAATAAAAGAGAAGACTGAAAGACGGAGATAATTTGAACAAACCGTGGTGAGGATCTTCCCACATTAAAGAGTCAGAGACGGGCAGGTGAGCCCAGACGCTTTTCTTTCAACTTCTGCCACTTCAAACACTCTCAGCACCACAAACAAAGGTGCAGGGGCCGTGAGGGGATGGGAGCCCGCGAAAAAAAAGACCCTTTGTGTCCCTGTTTTTGTAAAGAGTCACGCAGTAACTACTCCATTTGGCATGATCTGTTTGAGTGCTTCTAAAGTGGTGGTTCAGTTCTGGATCCAGCAATTATATAATATACAGTTGAAGAGTTATTAGCCCTCCTGAATATTTCTTTCTCCAATTTGTGTTTAACAGAGAACAGATTTTTCTTAAACACATTTCTAATCATAATAGTTTTAATCACTCATTACTAATTACTAATTTCTTTTCTCTTTGCCATGATGACAATAAATAATATTTGACTACAAGCTAGTATTCAGCTTAAAGTGACATTTAAAGGCTTCACTGGGTTAATTAGGGTAAAGTTAGAGTAATTAGGCAAATCATTGTATAACAGTGGTTTATTCTGGAGACAATCCAAAACTAATATTGCTGAAGGGGCTAATAATATTGACCTTAACATGGCTTTAAAACTATTAATAACTGCTTTTATTCTAGCTGAAATAAAAACAAATAAAACTTTCTCCAGAAGGAAAAATATTAGAGGAAATACTGTGGAAATTTCCTTACTCTGTTAAACATCACTGGGAAATATTTGAAAGAGAATACATATTTCCCAGAAGGGCGAATAATTCTGACTTCACTTCTAGGTCTGGAAATTTGACCAATCAAACAGAAATAATTAATCTGTCACTTGATTGAAGCTGGACGTCAACATGAACCGGCTGATCATGAATGAAACTAAACTCACAGGAAATCTGACCCAGTGTGAGTTGAAACAAGGATAAACATGTGCCAGTCAGCGTGTGTTTTTATACACTCAAGTATTGGCAGTCTGAGAGAGTTTGTAAAACCAGGCATAAACATATCAGGCTCTCAAACTACTAATGTTTGCTCTGAGTGTTTCAATGTTTGGGCTCAAAGTCTTTTTTTGTACTTTTGTTTGACACACATTTTTGCTCTCTGTGTTGAATCACCATCTGATGTCAAATCTAGATCTTGAAGTCTGTTAAGAACCTCAAGTTTTCCCCAAAATTAATGCTGTCAAAAAATGCAAATGATTTGACGCCGTTTGACTACCTTGATGTCAAAACAACAACAAATTGACACCTGATATTAGTGTCAAAAAACACATCAACAATCGATTACAGCACAGTCCTTTAATTGAATGTTGAAGATGTTTTCATTCAAAGATGCGAATTAAAGCAGCAGGCTCATTCTGAAAATGTACCCCTGTATACAATTCTGGAGATCATGAATTATGAAGCCAGAGATACGTATGGCTGCATTTCATCTTTTAAACGAACGCTACAGGGTGGTTTGACGCCACCCTGACCGCTTAACTCCGTATGGACGTTTTTTCCGCCCTTACCAGTATGACCAGTGGCTCGTTTCGTACGTCTGAGGATTTGAGACGTAGAGCGGTGTTGACCGTGACAATGGATGTTGTGTCCAGTGAAGAACGGTTCCAGAAAGTGGGTGAGACAAAAACAAAAGTCAAAAAATAAAATAAATGAGTAAATAACAGGGTGAGAATGTGGTAAAATCTGAAAACGTGGTAAAAATCAGGCTGAAGCGAGGGCTTTTCTTTTTCTGGATTGCTTTTGAAAACACTGTCGGTTGGATTTAGGGAAGGAGGTGGGTGGGGCTATTGGTCAGTCGGTCGGTCAGTTAGTCAGTCAGTCAGTCAGTCAGTCAGTCAGTCAGTCAGTCAGTTGACAGCGGCCTCTGGTGGATTTACGTGAGAACAGCAGGCGTGAATGGCACTCGCGAGAGCAATATAAGATCTCAAAAAGCATCCACAGCGGCTTCTGGTAGTTTCATGAAAACAAAAACTTATGTATGACGTATTTGGCACTCTCCAGAAATGTATATAGAGGTACGTTTTCAGCATGAGCCTGGGTTGAATTAAATTGATGTGCAAAGCTGGAATATTGCATAAAAGATGCAAATAATGCTGAGTTTCCATCAAACGAGTTCAAGAGAACGAAATCATCACTTCCTGATAAACTGCCAACAAATATCAAAAAGAAAGCTGGAGGAGTCTTTGTCTTATAAAATAAATTACTTGCATCTCAAAATGCAATGAAGACGTGGTGAATTTTAGAGGAGTGGGACGCTCTTTAGGAGCAGAGATGCTCAAGATAGCTCTGGAGGTAATAATAATAGAATAATAATGAACCATTGGGGTGACAGTCGGCCCGCTGGTTTGCCCATTAATGCTATTTTTATCATCACATGATCTCTTATAAGAAAGTCACATGACATTTTTTTAATGCACATACTGGAATTTACTCGGTAAATTCCTTTTCACTGCAGTTTTTGCACATTTTTTCTTATCGGATAAAAATTTCATAATTTTTTTATGCACATTTTCAACATTTATGCACATCTTGGCGTTTCCATCCACAGTTTTTTATGCAATTTTCTAAAATGTCCATAAAAATGGATGAATTGAATGTCATTTTGACATCAGCATAGCTTACATGCATTTTAGGGATACTAAATACAGTGGAAAGTTGTACATTTGGAATTGAAACCTTCATATGAATAACATTTCTCTTATATTATAAAACTTTTTGTGTTGTTATTTTGGTGGTCAAAAGGGCGTTTCTGACATCACATCAATATTTGACTTGTTCTTGACGTTATTCTTAATGTCAGTTGTTTTGACATCAAGGTGCCCGCTGGGATGTTTGTTTGAGCAAACCCTCCATTACAGCCTCCAGAATGTTGGAGCGTTAATAAACATACCTAAGGCGCAAGACAAAATGGGAGGTCTGTTTCGCTAATGAGTAATGATTATAAGTTTAACACTGACTTGAACTCTTTCATGCTCTCGTGGCTTTAATCAGACGCCGGTGAGAAAAACCAACAAACGGCCCTCGCGTGCTGTCCTGTGGTTAATGAGAACGGGAAAGGTTTCTGCTTTCCCAACCTGATTGTGGCTAAGTTGAATTCAGATACTGCTGACCACACTTAATATTCAATTCACTCTGGATTGATTTTAAGCTATTAGTTTTTGTTTGTAAATCCTTGAATAGTCTGGCACCATCTTATTTATCAGATCTCCTACATGTATACAGTGCCGGGAGGTCATTAAGGTCATCAGATCAGGCTTTTCTTTCTATACCAAGGACCCGGTGTAAGCGAAAAGGGGATCGGGCGTTCACTATAACCACTCTAAAATGCTGGATTAAGCCTCCACCTCACACTAGACACAACTTTACTAGTTTTTAAAACCTTCAGAAATTGCATCTGTGTCTTCATCTTGCATCTCTGAGGAATGAACCGGCAACTGTTCCAGCATATGTTTTGCACAGCAGATGCCCTTCCAGCTGCAACCCAGTCCTGGGAAACCCATACACACTCATTCACACACACACACACTCATACACTACGGCCAATTTAGTTGATCAATTCCCCTACAGCGCATGTGTTTGGACTGTGGGGGAGACCGGAGCACCCGGAAACCCACACGAAAACAGGGAGAACATGCAAACTCCACACAGAAATTCCAACTGACCAAGCTGGGACTCGAACCAGCGACCTTTATGCTGTGAGACCACAGTGCTAACTACTGAGCCACCGTGACGCCTTTATGTGCTGTGTGATTTGTTATTTGAATTAGTATGGATTGTGTTCAGCACTTTAGGCAATGCTGTGTTGTAAAAATGTGCTATATATACATCAATTACTACTACTATTACTACTGCTGAGGCTAGTTTCCCTAGCAGTTAAAGAGTTAATAAAAAAAGAAGTAAAAAGAGACCCCCCCCCCCTCCTTCTGGAGCTCCTCTCTCTGAAAGTGGCGTCTTTTGTGTTGGTCTAAACCCAAGACTCTCTAAAACTGTCTGACCGGTGACCCACTCACCCACGTTGTTAAAGAGGTTTTGGGGTCATGGGTTCACAACAAGGTGATCCGCGGGGCGGTGTTTGGTTTCAAAGGCTTCAGTTCTCAAAGATCCAGCAGCAATGAACTTAATGCGGCTAATTAGCATAGCATTGTAGAGGTGAGAGAAACAAGACAACCGAACACTTACAAACCAGACTCCCCTGTTTATGTGTTCCCTTTATTGCCAGCTGAAGAGTTTCCTTTACAGATTATCTCCTAACACTCTTTGTTTCTAGCTTGTTAGATCTTCCCAATCATGTGAGATTATGTAGACACCACTAGATTAATCGGATTCAGTGTTTGGGCATCTAATGTCACGGACAAGAATGAGTTCCCCCAAGTAAACCAGCTATGCTAGCTCACATTACAGGAGTGATTAACTTTATGCAGCTAATTATCATAGCATTGTGGAGGTGAGACAAAACACTTACAAACCAGACTCCCCTGTTTATGCATTCCCCTTACAGATTATCTCCGAACACTCTTTGGTCTAGCTTGTTAGATCTTCCCAATTATGTGGGATTAAGTAGACACTACTAAATTAATCGGACTCTGTAAAGGACAAGAATGAGTTCCCCAAGTAAACCAGCTACGCTAGCTCACATTACCATTCTCATCAGCTTTGACATTTCAGTTTAACGCACGACTGGGCGCCAGACAAAAACACAAGGATGAAAGCATTGGGGAAGTGTCTTACCATGCCATATCCGCAATCAGTCCCATCGGCGAGCGGCATGTGTTGCGTTCGGCATCCTTTATGGTCGCCTTCAGCACTGGTGCACCACAGACGCTTGCACTGTTTCTGCAGATGACAAGACTCATTTCAGGACAAAATGGAGAAATAATTACTTTAACATTGGTTAATCTGGTGTTTCCCAACCCTGTACCTTGAAGCACAGGTACTTATTTTGGATGTCTCACTTATCTGACCCATTAACTTCAGGTTTTGCAGACTTGATTCAGGTGTGTTTGATTAGGAAGAGGTTGAAAATGTGTTCTGTTGGTGTGCCTTCAGGAACAGGGTTGGGAAACACTGGGTTAATCTATTTTATAACAAGTGCTCAAGAGCACTGGGGGTCATTTGTATGAGAATGGATTTTGGTGGTTAGTAAAGTAAACTTTGGCACTACAAGAACCCCATGACCAGAACCACCAATAAACAACACTACGGTCAAACACATAGTCGGGATTCCTAAGCAGATTCTGGTATTCCCAGGTCGTTAAATGGCTTATCTGTCCTCCAAAGGGATGATAGACTAATGCACAAAAGAACTCATCATTAAAAAGGACAGTTTATTAAAGAGCCCATATTATACATGAAATAGGGTCATATTTAGGTTGTAAGGGTCTCCAACAACAGTCTAATATGCATGCAAGGTCAAACAACACTTTGATGGTCTTATAATCTGCATTTATTTTTACCTAATTATCCCAGCGACTCCCATATGAATCGTTCAGCGATTCATTTGTTCCCAAACCCCTCCTCAGCGCGAAGCTAATCTGCGCTGATTGGACCAATGGCAGCCTGCTGCGATTGGTCGACAGTGACAGGCTTCAGCTCGAGACAGAGTGAAATGCTCAGCTGCTAATCTACAATATAAAAGTAGTCACAGTGCATACACGCTTCATAGTGGATTTTGGCTGCCAGTGGGTGAATGTAAACACAGACGATGGACTAGAAAATACTGACGACTAACTATTTTATTGAGCAAAAAGTCCAAGAACTGACGAGGAGATCTCCTAGCCTC
This sequence comes from Danio aesculapii, assembly GCF_903798145.1. Lineage (NCBI taxonomy): Eukaryota > Metazoa > Chordata > Actinopteri > Cypriniformes > Danionidae > Danio > Danio aesculapii. The sequence continues at coordinate 37,029,337 of NC_079459.1, read as the reverse complement.
CTAGTCACAGTCTTCTTACTCTTTTCACACACACACACACACAAAGGGCCTGCGCGTCCATAAATGAGCGGCTGAATAGAGAGGGCGCGGCGCTCAGTTATATCTGCGAATACCCGTGCGTTACACACACACACACACACACAGGGCCGGCGCGTCCATAAAGGAGCGGCTGAATTGAGGCGGCGCGGCGCTCGGTTATATCCGCGAATACCCGTGCGTTACACACACACAGGGCCAGCGCGTCCATAAAGGAGCGGCTGAATTGAGGCGGCGCGGCGCTCGGTTATATCCGCGAATACCCGTGCGTTACACACACACAGGGCCAGCGCGTCCATAAAGGAGCGGCTGAATTGAGGCGGCGCGGCGCTCAGTTATATCCGCGACTACCCGTGCGTTACACACACGAGGAGACACACACACACAGGGCCGGCGCGTCCATAAAGGAGCGGCTGAATTGAGGCGGCGCGGCGCTCGGTTATATCCGCGAATACCCGTGCGTTACACACACACAGGGCCAGCGCGTCCATAAAGGAGCGGCTGAATTGAGGCGGCGCGGCGCTCGGTTATATCCGCGAATACCCGTGCGTTACACACACACAGGGCCAGCGCGTCCATAAAGGAGCGGCTGAATTGAGGCGGCGCGGCGCTCGGTTATATCCGCGAATACCCGTGCGTTACACACACACAGGGCCAGCGCGTCCATAAAGGAGCGGCTGAATTGAGGCGGCGCGGCGCTCGGTTATATCCGCGAATACCCGTGCGTTACACACACACAGGGCCAACGCGTCCATAAATGAGCGGCTGAATTGAGGCGGCGCGGCGCTCAGTTATATCCGCGAATACCTGTGCGTTACACACACGGGGAGACACACACACACACACACACACATTACTTGACCGTTGCATGTGTGTAAACAGCTGACGATCCGTAATCAAAGCGGCACGCGTCGCGTTTTCAACGTGGCTTTACACGCGATATGAGAATATAAAGAGTTAACCTGATACAGCACACGCGGTTACAAGTAACAAAACACAACTAAATACATCATTTGCAAGATAGAGTAAACAAGGCAATAATTTTAATCGCACGTACTTACACTGGTGAAATGGGGGTAGAAACTGATCCATGATGCACTGATCCATGTTCAGACAGTCTATACTGATCCTTCCTTTAACAAACTGAAGAAGTCTTCTTTGAAAGCATATAGTTTTCAGAAGCACTCAGAACTGCTCAAGGCTGGGCTATATTGCTGAGGTTTCCTCTTTAATTAGACTCAATAATCTCCATCTGCACAGCGTGACTTCATTCGACCGGTGTCTGTCTGTGTGTGTGTGTGTGAGAGACTTTTTTTTCTGTTAGTGGGCGGGGCCGCAGGTTTCAAATCTCCCGGGTTTGCGCGCCTTGTGTTTCGTAGCTGCGTCATCGCGAAACACCTAATGACTCGTTATCAAGACGACTCGTTTGAAGCACTATGAGTCGACTCTTTTATAGATGAATCAATAGTTTTAAACACTGTACACTTACAGATTTAAGCCTTAGCTGGATATTTCACTTCACTTAGAGCTGTGTTACACACTACATGGAAGGGCATTTTCAAAAACCTATAATATGGGCTCTTTAAAACAAGGAACAAGGATTTTGTGGCATCGTACCATTTCAGGCCAAACTGGAGACATAATGACTTCAATATTGGTGAATCTATCCCATCCCAAGTGCTCGAGAGTTGGGGTCATTTGTATGAGAATGGATTTTGGTGGTTAGTAAAGTAAACTTTGCCACAACAAGAACCCCATGACCAGAACCACCAATAAACAACACTAAGGTCAAACACACAGTCGGGATTCCTAAGCAGATTCGGGTATTCCCAGGTCGTTAAATGACTAATCGGTGCTCCAAAGGGATGATGGACTAATGCACAAAGAAACTCATCATTTAAAGGGATGATTCATTATAGCAAGGGATCATTTGTGGAATGTGTGATGTCGTACCGTAAATGAACAGACATATAAGGCCAAAATGGAGAAATAATGACTTCAATATTGGTGTCTGTCTCCCAAAGGGATGAAAGACCAATTCATAACCGAACTCATCATAAAAATGTAAGAGTCTTTAAAATGAGGGATCATTTGTAGAATGTGTAGTGTCGTACCATAAATGGACAGATATTCCTGGCCACAATGGAGAAATAATGAGAGCGACATTGGTAAATCTTTCCTGTCCCA